>NW_009629263.1:94402-136819 GCF_000690535.1 Cariama cristata | reverse complement strand
CTTTGGTGTCTCTGTCCGTCCAGGGCTGCCCCTCTGCCTGATGGCACCTGGCAACCGAAACACGGAAGAGGCGACAGCATTCGAACTCACAGCTCATTCACCACCTTCGCCTCTTAGATGGTCAGAATATAATGAAATAACTTGTGCAAAATACAAGTATCTGTTTCTGCCGGCTGTTATACCATCTGTTCCAAATTTGAGAAACCAAACATGGATGTTATTGCATATGTAATATTGATTATGTGAGGGAAAATAAGTATTTTAAGTTTCTAATAGGGAACTAAGAGTAACAAGAATATAGTATTCAATTAAAAATCCTTCTAAATGAGTAAGTCTATGAGTTTGTCTGAGATTAGTTCAAAACTCAATGAGAATTTAACTCAGAACTAATTGTTTTAGTCACCCACAGTAACTGCTGCACGCTTATGAAACCTCAGTTGCTCAAGAGCTGATGTTAGTATTTTAATACCTGTCTCTCCTTCATCAGTAATTAAAGGTAGTCTCATTATTAACTATTTACCAAGTATAATGAATTTATAGACATACTTTATATTTTGACCTGTTTTTTTTTTTTAATAAGTTCTATGTGGAAAAAAGCCAATCGAAAGAAAAATAGTAAATATATGCATAGTATATCTTTACATGTTTTTTTACATTTTGTCTGAAATGTTGCTTGACAAACATGGGTAATCTTAATGAATTTTGCCAATTATATCAGCCCATAGGTGTTATCTAATTGTGGCCTTGAATTACTGTCATCTTCATTTTCTCCATCGTGACATATTCTTTCAAATTTTAGAATACGTCTGAGCTAACAGAAACCAAATTAGTGCGGAATACAAAGAGGTTCAGTCATGCCCAAAAAGTTCCTCTTGGATTCAGGTATTGAGAGATTGACCATACATGCAAAAAGCCTGGAGCAATTCTGCCTCTCAACACCTTGAAAAAGGTATAATTTAAGCAACTTGGTGTTCTTCTGCTAATATCTTTGAAGCAGCATATTTTCCATTAGCACAACAGCAATAATTACAGTCCATATGATGTAGAAGAACTTTATGCCGAGGTAAACACAATTCAGTGAACTTTGTTCAGAGATGACAGTAAGGCTCCAAAAATACTTTCTTAGAAATGAAATTTTCTGTGTTAGACTAGGGACATCACTACATTCCTTCCTCCAAAATGCTTGTGTGACTATTTTCTGGGTTAACTGTAGGATTGATTTTACATTAAAAAAAACATAAATGCTGGCTTGCTATAATTATTTATTTTCTGTGTACAAATTGATATATAAGTACAAACTCTTATTCCTTTTTAAAAAGAGCAGATCGTCCACACTTGAGCTGATGTAGTATCTAGGAGGATACAAAACCACATCTGAAGAAGGTCACTGTTACAGCATGTTTTTAACCTTTGTGGCATCAATATGGCATTAGCCTCACTGTCATCTTTTAGTACTCCCTTCAGCCTCACGCAGAGAGGCAACTTCCAGATGATTTAGCTGTCAAATAATTTTCCTGAAAGCAGCACCAGAGAAAGCATGGCACATGGGGCTGGAAAGGTCCCCAAGATGTCATTCAGCCTGTGGAAGGTGGTCCAAGGCAGGGCTAGCTGCTCCTAAATCACATCACACAGATATCTGTCTGTTATCTTAACAGATATCTTTTTCTGGAAGCCTAAAATGATGGCTCTATGTCAGGTCAGATATTAGGAATTTGTTTCTAACTGTCAGGATAGTACAGCAAGGGCATAGCTGCCTGGAGAACCTGCGAAAGGGGAGGTTTCTAACTGCAGGTGAGGCAAACATTAGCTGAGCGATGGAGTCAGTGACGGCTGAGCCTGCCTTGGGGCAAGGAGGTGAATTGGACGAGCTTGTCAAAACAGGGAACAGGAATCGTCTGCCCTGACACAGTGGCCCCCACGAGCGGCTCTCAGCGCTCTCAATGTCGCGTACCATGTAGCATGCCTTTTTCCAAAGTGGCTGTGCATCATCCGCATCACTTGTGTTGCCTTTCTCCAAGCATTTTTACCAACGAAGTGATGTTGTCTTCAAGCCAGTATGTTGCTGCCTCTTGCTGAAATACCTGAGTCTTGGGATAAATGTATGCTGTGTGACTTCTACTTTTGAAAACATAGCTAAGCTAGCTCTAAATCAGGTTGGTTAGGCCCTGCTAGCAGGTCCCAAATATGATTATGACTGCAGCTGCACTGTGCTCTCCCTGCTATGAGCCAGTAAGGTTAAGCCTCTTTGTGCTACTGACCACAAGCCAGCAGCGTGCTCCTGCAAGGCAGGCTGAAAACACGTTGGGCTGCGCTGGCAGGAGCATAAGCAGCAGTTTGAGGAAAAGGATTATTCCCTTTTCCCTGGTGCTGTAGTTAGGCAATGTATTCAGCATTGCATCCTGGTTTTGATCTCACCTCCCCTGCGAGAGGAACATCAAGCAATGAGAGGCAGTCCAGCAGATGCCCACCAGGATGTTTAGGGGTACAGGGCACACATCTTACAAAGAGAAGCTGAGGGAGCTGGGTTTGTTCATCCTGAAGAAAATAGAATCAGAGAATATCTAATTACTGTCTTCAAGTACCTAGAAAGGAGTTGAAGAGAAGATGAAGCCATGGTCTTCTCAGAGATGCGCACTGGAAGAATGAGGCAATGGTCACAAGCTGCAGCAAAAGAAATCCTTGCTAGAAATAAGGAAAAAAAATTAATTCAGTGCTCAAGCTCAACATGGTGAGGCAATGAAATTTGCTTTTTTTGAAATTTTCAAGCTTTAACTGGAAAAGGTCCTGAGAAACCTGATGTTAGCCCTGCCTTTAGTACAAGGGTTGGCCCAGACAACCTCCAGAGATGCCTTCCAACCCAAATCTTTCTGCGATTCTGCTTCAATCCCTTATAGTGCACTGGAGATACTCCTTGACCTTCAGAAAAGAAATGTCTTATAGAATCATAGAACAGCCCAGGTTGGAAGGGACCTCAGAAGATCACCTGGTCCAATCTTTTGTGGAAAAGGGATCCTAGACGAGATTATCTAGCACCCTGTCCAATTGCATCTTAAAACCTCCAGTGATGAGGACTCTACCACATCCCTGGGGAGCTTGTTCCAGACTGGTTGTTCTCATTGCAAAAAAATTCTTTCTTACATCTGGATGAAACCTCTCTCAGTGCAACTTGTGCCTGTTGCCTGTTGTCTTCTCCATGTGCCTCCTTGTGGAGAGAGAACGTCTGTCCTCTTTGTAGCCACCCTTTAAGTACTGGAATACTTTAAGTACTGTGATGAGGTCCCCCCTCCCTTCTTCAGGGACAAAAGACCTAACTCCTTCAGTCTTTCCTCACATGGCAGCTTCTCCAGCCCTTTGATCATCTTTGCAGCGTTCCTTTGGACCCTTTCCATTCTGTCTGTGTCTTTCTTGAATTGTAGGGACCAGAACTGGACACAGCATTCCAGGTGCAGCTTGACCAGTGTTGAGTAGAGAGGGATGAGCACATCTCCATCTCTGCTCGTAATGCCCCTGGGGACGCAGCCCAGAATCCGATTTGTCTTTGTTGCTGCAGTGGTGCTCTGCTGACCCACGTTCAGCTTCTCGTCCACCAGCACCTCCAGGTCCCTTTCAACAGGGCTGCTGCCCAGCCACACGGATCCCAATCCCAGCAGGTTCTGGGCCCTTGGGTTATGTCGTCTCAGGTGCAGGACTTTGCGCTTGGTAAATGACCTTAGCCAGACAAAAAGTTCTGTATCTCATGTATATGGGAGCTGCTTCGGTTGAGTATGTGCGGGAGGAGAACACACGGGATGACTACGTCTCCATATTAGAGTGTACAATAGGATTCAATAATCCCTGGGACTCTTGGAGTATATTGCAGGATATGATTATTAATAATAATAATGCCTGTAACATTCTATAAGCATCACATTTGTCCTCCACAGAATAATAATATCTCTGTTAGGCTGATTTGGAAAGGATTTGATCTGATCTGGGTATGAGATAAGAAACTGTGGTTCTGCCAGAGGAAATGAGAAGTCGCAGACTTTTTAAGAAAACTGCACTAAGGAAATGATCCAGAGTTCAAACTATTGTTCTCCTTATTTTCTGGAATTTATAATCCTTTCTCTGTGCCATATTTTATTAGGAAAAGATAAATGGCTTTTTCCTTACTGAGCAACTTATTGAATGAGTGTGGTACATGTAACATTTAAAAGGAAATTTAAATATGTGTGTTTATCATCAAACAGAAGCTGTATCACTCTTCACTGTTGTAATCACTGTCCTTTGAAGTCTGAGGTCCCATAATTGTCCAATTAAAAAAAAATCAGTTATGAGCTACTTTTGCTTTAATGTGGAAAGTTATGACAATGACACTACTTTTAGCGGTTATGCTTCTCCTGTTCCAGAACATATATGTACGTATCAAAGAATTTTTAAGCTTTTGTACTAAAGAGATTTCCCTGCTTCTGAGAGTGAAAAATAACTTTAAAGGATTTTTTTTTTTTTTTCAGAAAAAGGCCAATCTCTACTGCTATAGTACAGTCTAGTTAGTACTGCAGCTAATGACATAGCAAAATTAAATGCATAGATTAGATTTGTATACACATACAAACACCAAGAATATCCATTACTTTTAAAGTAATTAGTTAACTGCTGTGTTTACTGGGACCAAAGAAAGAGTTTTTAAACAGAAAATGGCAACACAAAGGTTGAATTTATGGTTTTAATTTTTTTTAAATATGTATTTTTATGGGCTAGACTGTGCATCTGTGACCTGATTTAAATAAAGAGCAGCATTTAGTCTTGCAGTTTTCAAACGAACAAGGACTTTCGTACTTCTGTCCTCCCTCCTTACTAATTCTAGGTCAGTGTAACGTACAAAGTACGTGTCCTTTCACACTGGTTCTGATGTGCTGGACACACCGTGCACCCGTCTCACTGTCTGTGGAGCATCTGCCCTGGCTTGCTCAAAAGCTTCAGGTCAGAGCCCCTCTGGGGCACGACACTCTTCAGCCTTCCTTCCCTCTACTGATGGTGTGTAAGTGAAGAGACAGTTTTGCCATATACCTACTGTATCTTTTAGATACCTTCGACACTCAGGAAACGTTCCTAGAAACTGTCACATTATTTTATCAGCATTGCAACAAACAGATCTTTCACAATTTTTTTCTCATAAATATATAAAATATTTGCCATTTTAATCAGTGCAAAGTCTTTCAGATTGATAATTTTTGTGGTAGAATAAACAGCATATTTTTTTATATACTTGTCTCCAGCAAAAGTTGCCCATTTTATCTGAGAAACTTTGGCATTCCCGCAGTGAAAATCATTTATTGCCTCTGAAAACTGCTTTTGGTTTGTAGAAGAAGTTTAATGAAGCTGGAAAGGTTCAGTTGCACTGAGAGTTGGCAGAAATATTTTTCATTTGCTTAGGTACATTTGAATTTTCTGCACATTTCTGACAGCACAGTAAAAAGACTACACATAAAAAGGCATATATACTATATTTGTCACCTTAGCTCAACACTTGAGACAGTAAACCCCAAATCTAATACATTTATCATTTGGTACCCTTTCAATTTGCCATAAATTGTTTGTGGTTGTTACTTCCCGCTGAAGCCTACAGGGAGAGCTGGGAAACCGAGAGCCGCGCGGGGCAGGAGCGAAACCCGTCTGATGCAGTGCCAGCTCACACGTCCCGCGTCTGGGCTGGCGTTTGGGTTCTGCTGATGGTACACTACCAGGAAAATTAATAAGGTTACGCTGGAGGGAATTATGTCCAATATTTCCAAGTGCCAAGTACTTGAGCAGGTACCTGGGTCACTCAGTGGTTTGGGGTTTGTGTCTGCTTCAGTAAAAAGACGAAACACAAGCAGACAAACCTGTTTTGGCCTATGTAGAGTGCAGAGGGATCGTTGCTCGTTTATCAGTAGCGTTTGCAACACTGGGTCTCAGTAAGGGAATGGTCCATTTCCATGCTCTCTAAAATAATAAATACAGTTATTTCTAGTTGTTTGGTCTGGGGTTGGAGAAAAAAAATGCGATGGCAAGAGGTAAATGATCGTTTTTCCTGTTCTGCAGATGCTGTAGTTTATAAACTCAGATATACTACATGGATACATACACATATGGAATTCTATATGGAAGATTTCCTTTTAATAAGCATGCATGTGTGCACTTCCATATATTTTGTTGTGACACTTTCCAGCAAGTTATCTAAGGGCATATGTATCTCTAAGGCTGTGAATAGTCCATCCTATTTCAGCAGCACAATTTAAATGCAGGCAATCAATCAGGTTCGTGGCCACAACCATCACAGTACTGGGCTTTTAGGATACAACCCAGTACTGGTTGAAGAACCCATTGAAGAAATGTTGACTGGTGCCAGCTGTTTTAAGTCAGATCCGCTCACTGTGTTTTGTGATGTTTGTCCAGTGTGTCTGGTAGAGGGCTGAAGATCCAGTAGTAATTTGGAGACGTGGCAAGCACCTATGACAACCTGCATCCTGATGAGCTGCTTCCAGACTGCAGAAGAGTCGCAGCTGTGCACCCTCAAAGAGGGCTTGATTTTATCTCAGCGGGGTCAGCAGTGCAGCCATAGAAACCAAGTAGTCTCGTGGGGGAGACGGATGCCTGTGGGCTAACATCACCCGTTATCCAAAAATGACATCGAGGGCAGATTTCAGACTCAGATTAAGTTAGAGATGAGAAAATGCACGAGTGCAGAACAAGAGCTAAACTGGTTAAATTTATACCCACCTCAGTAGTCCTCTCACCCACCACCCTGTCCAGTACCAACTTAATGAGCCAGTTTGTAAAGCAATGTGATCTTCCTCTGTTCAGATAACAATATTCTTTGATGATTATTTAAAGAAAGTTGAAAGGAGTTCTTTCAGGGAGTCCTGATCCTCATTAAAGTGGGATAGAATGCTGATAATGGATAGTCCAGAGAAAAGACTGGACTTTAATACGACTACTAATAAGTTACTCAGAGCTGCTATAATTGGGAAACAGCACTGGCTGTAAACTGATTACTCATGTGCAAAGTTGGTACAGTCATAAAAGATGTTGCTATCTCACATAATAACAAGACCTAAGAAGTTGCTTAATGTAATCCACCAGTATTTTTGATTGAATACTTCAGGCTGATACAATCTGACTTGTGTTTAATCAATAAATAACTCTTTGCCCATGCATTAGTGGAGAATGTGAACTATTTTCTTATTTCCTTTTAGAAGAATGAGGTGAAATCTAATTCCAACCACCCTTTCTTCTCTTACTACAACAGGAAATATTAAAACTTCCTTGATCAAACTAGCCCTATTTTCTTCCCAATTTAGTACCGAGCAGCCCAGATGACTTCATTCAAAAAGATATGCCACTGGTAATGATAACTGTCTTAACCACCTGACTATTGCGTAACAAACTGTATATAGATATTCCGCACCACAGAAATGGGTCTTTAGTCTGGATGGTGAAGAGATTTATCTGAAGCTTCTTAAAAAGACAAACATGGACATCAACTTCTGGAATTCCCCATTCCTATACATACAAAGAAAGACTAAGATGCTCATTTGAGTTACTAGTGCTTGAATTATTCAGAGATGCTAGAGGAGGCTGCTGTTTTCCAGCTCTACTGAAATGTTTTCCTACTAATAAGTACACCAGTGACACTTATGCTATTAAAATAGGCAACAAACATCATTAAATTGATCAATATGTAGAAAATATACCATTTTCTCGCTGGAGCCTGTCACTCTTTTTGCCAAATTCATACACATTTTTTTATTATTTTACATTCAGTTTCAGATTTTAAAGTGAGTTCTGATAAAAACAGAGACCATGTTAAGTCCACTACTTGCTGCATAGATTGCAGGATTTCTTTCCAAGGTGATTTATTGTTATAAAAGGTGAAAACACTGTTCAGTACTTAGATGTGAAAGTTATAGCCAAGTTGCAAGGCTTCCTCAGATTTCCTGTTGCATATTCCAATGTTGGGTGTAATCATGAAGAAAATGAACCCCTGAAAAACTATCTTCCCTGCATAGTTTAAATAAGAATGTGCTAAAAGCTGCAAAAAGGTAACAAATAGTCTTTATATGTACCTAAATGTTTCAGTATTAGTAACTGAATATGAAAATGAAAAAGGTCATAGCTAATTTTTTTTCCCCCCAACTGTTAATACAGGAGATCTTCATGGATATTCAGAAATCAAGTCAGGTTTAAAATTCGCCATCTCTACCATAAATTAAAATAGCTTCCTTCTAAAATCCTATCACTCTACCCATCATTAACTTCAGTGTCTTACAGTAGGTTATAATTGAATTACTTTATCGCATCATTTCATCACATTATATTCACTCAAAAAAATATTAAGAGCTCTGTATTTCACCTTAATTTACCTATAGCATTTTAAGTTGCTCCTTTGTTCTGTTCACCTCTGGCTTTGGGTTTGCAACCCACTCCCTACGGTCAGTGGACTGTGCTCTGCAGGTCTGTGAACAGAGATGGAGAAGGATGGGCAGGTTGCAGATGGGCGTTCCTGGCCTGGGTGCTGCCTTCTGCTCCAGGAGAGCCTTGAGCAGAGCTGAAGTTGAGAACGGAGTCCTTGCAACGGCCATGCAAAATCTCAACATTTCTTGCCACCATATTAAAGGAACATATCTGCATATTGGGCATCTTCTGCTGTGAATTTAATCTGGCTCTAATTCTCTAATTGCACTTGTCTGTGAAACAGGGCATAGCAGAGGCATCTCTGCTTTCAAACTTCTTTTCTGTGGTCATCTGCAAATAACAGCCCCACATTTGGTTTCAGTCCTTTTTCTAAAGTGTGACTCATTGGGTATATGAAGGCCCTTACAAGTTATTAACAGCAAGCTTTCAAACTCAGGGGTTTTACTCAGGTAATTTCATCTCACAGAGCGGTCTTTGTGCCATCTCCAAATGTTGTTTCTTCCTCTCAGAGATGAAGCCTAGACTTCCCATCCATTTTCTGTTATGATGAACTGGGGACAAAAGTCCAGACTCTGTTTCACGGCACTGTATTCCTTTGTACTTGTTGAAAATTCAAACCTTCTACTTGGGTGACTATTCTGGGCAGACTGCTCTAACATTTTTATCTTCAGACGATTTTGAACTAAGTGATCATACTGTTATAGTCACATAGTCGGTAGGCATTGTCCCTCAGATACCAAACCAAAAAGTGCTACACTTAGAGGCAAGGCAGGTATTGCCTTCTGCACCTGCATTGAAGTCAGTGGAAAAACTTGATTTAAAGTATAGAAATACTCAATCAAATAAGCATTGTCCTTGTTTTCAGAATGCCAACCCTCGTTATTTTTTCCTCTTTCTTTCTGTATGGTTGAAAAGGGTTCCTAGCACCTTGGGGAAAAAAAGATTGCAAGCATTATGCAGCTTCAATAAAAAGATTTCCCCACAAACTAGCCTAGCTGAGATATTCCTATTTCCGTCTCAACCACAGAATAAAGAAGAAAAGCAAACTTGAAGCTGAAAACATATTTCCCTGCAACTATCCCTAACCAGTGAGATCAGTGATCCCTCCTGGTGCCCTTATTTCCTTACCGTGCCTGAAGAACTTCCCAGCGCCCACACCACCTTGTTGTATCAAGGAGCAACAGGTTACCAGATATTTCTAGGTCTCTTGTCTACGAGTTGGAAAGACTGAGCTTCCTGAGAGTAATTATTTGTGTGAGACAGTGAAGGCTCAGGGAAATAAGCCCTGTCTTGTGAGAAGGACATCCCTGTGGTGAGAGCCCAGGCTCAGGTTTACGACAACACCGTTCTGCCTCCCACTCAGCCTCGTGATATGTGCTACTTTGGCATATTACTTTCTGCGAGTGTCAAGTAAAATACTGTCTGCCTTACAGGGTATCAGTTAATGTGATTTTGATCTTAAAACCTTCTTTCTGTTATCCTTATAATTTTTACTTTAAATGAAAAGGGACTAGGAACAGAAAATATTATTATTCTCTCCAGTAATAATATATCCCGCTTTGTACACGTAAAGGATATTACAGACTATCCATATGATAGTATTTATTCAGGTTTCTACAACTAACTGTCTTAACAGCTAAATAGTGAGTTTTTCTGAGCAGATATGTAAAATGGGGCGGACATAAGGAATTTTTTCCCCTGTTGCATACATTGCATGTGAGATTTAGTCATAATCATAATATCCACACAGAAAGACAGACAAGGGACTGCTTGTCTCACATCCTCAGAAACACCACCTGAAGGAATCTGAAGATGCATCCTCAAAGGGTGCGCTCACATCAACATTTTGTCAGTTCTTATGAGGAGATGCTACTGTTGTGTTTCTATGGGGCTAATGTAGACAGAGACTCAGTTGTACAAGTGACTGGAAACACTGGGAAGAACAAGGTGCATTGGGGAGTTAGTGAACATGTATTTCTGCATCACAAAACGCAACCAAAAGGGTAGAAAAAGCTGTAACCCAGCACGCTGTGTGTGGAACACAGCAGTTCTCCTTTAGTTAATAAGTCAATGAATATGTTTTCTAGCCAGATCTCCACTTAAGTACAGGTTCTCAGAGCAATTCGGCCGTCTGACATCCAAAAGAATACAAATGCTTTCTGAGCTCCTCCACAGAAACATCTTTGGGAATCCTGTCTCAAAGTGCACATTAGTACCTTCTTTGGTAGCAGTATGTCTTGAATGGCCTGATTGTCTAACGTGGAGCCAGGTCTACCAGAGAGCTGAGGTCTCATGTCAAGATGTCAATAAAATAATATCAGCTGTATTAAGGAAAAACTTGCCTTTACAGCAATTTTATAAACCCACCCAGGACTAGGACCTGTCACTTCACACTTCCCAGTAAATTGGGCATACTTTTTATTTGGTTCAGATCAATCTCTGCTCTGATTATTTCACATCATCAGAGAGAGGAAGTCATGGAGTGGGAGAGTGAGAATTCATTTGTATTAGTAGCTGTGCTTAAATTTTCTGTAAAAATAACTCTAATCTGATCATTTTTATCACATTGCCTGTGTGCTATAAGTCTTCACCAGGGCAGGAATTGCATGGGCTGTCAAGCTGAAATTTTCAAGTCTCATCTAGAACTGGAGATGTAGGGACATTTAAGTTCCTTTACTCAGGGCATGAAATCTCTGCCGGGCACACTATGTGGAATTTGCAAGGTCTCTTTGCCAGCAAAGGGGAAGTCAGCCTTGCCAGCAAGCCACCTCTAATGATAAGCACACTTACATTTTTAGAGAAATGCTTGATAATTCATCTCCTTCATTATGGAGAATTGCAGCCTGATAACCATAGTAACAGGAATGATGTGCTCACACTTCAGTGGTACCCACCATAGGATGAAAATACCTGCCAGCCCATTACAGACACCCCCTTGAATGCTCTCAGGTCACAGCTGTTGAAGAAACCAACAGAGCATTAGGGTGAATAGGTACGGTGACAGAAAGTACTACTGAAAATGTAATATTGCTGTTATCTAAAATATTCACTCTCAATCTGAATCAGTTTTTTTCACTGCGGTTGTCAGAGACGTGTTTGAGAGAAGACACCTCATGTGAAATAGCTTCCTCATTATCAGGAAGAGACTGTGTTTATTGCCAAAAAGAATATGAGAGATATATACAAATCAAAATACAGGTTAAAAGTTTGTCAGAATCTATTTTTTTTTTTTTTTCTCATTTACTCATTTCTAGCAGAGTAGAGGAAATATCCAGCACTGTCTAGGAGTTATGTATTGCTATGCTCAAAGTCTTGTTTTATGGGCAAAGAGGAAGAACACCTTACATACATATCTTTGGAACTGATCAAGGAAACATTTTATAATTAGTCTTCGTGAAGTTTTCTTGTGTCTGAGACTTCTTGCCACAAGATTTCAGTAAGATGCAAAATCAAAAAGTGTATGCAGAAATTCCAGTCCTTTATGGTTTTCTATGTGAGAAATTTTGTTGAATTTAAGTCATTATATAGTGCTGAGAAAGGTGTAGCTTTTGCAAAGTCAACAGTAACGGTAGAGTTAAAAGACTTCTGAACTCAGAACTTACCTGGAGATACCCTGATCCAAAACCTATTGGAATCAAGGGAAAAACCTTTTGCTAATTTAGACAACTTTGGATTACTTATTCAAAATACCCTCATAAGATATTTCTTTGACTTATTTACATCTTAAAAGTGACATCTGAGGATTTTTTAATAAATTATTTACAGTTAATATTTAGGCAAGAGATGCTTCTCTTGGAGTATTAGATTAGGCGTTAACCTGTCATATGCCTAAAATTCTGGCAGCAGTTGAATGGAAAGCTAACACAATAGTTAAGCTACAGCAAACGTGGTGAACTCTAGCTATTTCTACCAAGTTATGTCTACCATAACAAGATGAACTGGACAGCCCCACAACCAGGCTGATCAAAAATAGAAGTATACTTCAGTTTTAAGGGTCACTATGGAAATACTACTCAGTATAAAAAATTGTGTAGAAAGATTTGCAAATAGTTTTTAGTTTTGTCCTCTGAGTGAATTACATCTGCGCAAATGTTCACTGAATGATAATAAAGTCATCTACTTACCCATTAACTTAGCTGATTTGAAGTACTGATAAACGAATAGCAGACACATTTTGCATTATTATTTAATCTGACACTAAGGTACAATAATGGATTAAGTTCCATTTTATATCTCTGCTGAAAAAATCAGCAGAAAAAGTACCCCAAAAAGTCAGAGACATGAAGTGTGTTTGTAAGCTTCTGATTTTCATACAGAAGGAAAAGAAAACAATGAATATGTGATTAGACATCTCTTATTCCAGAGAAATAAGCAAAAACTTAGTCCTGGCAGCTGTCAGTGAATATCTTCTTGATTGCCCTGTTTGGAATGTAGTAATCTTCCCCAAAGTAATATACTGTGAGTGGCTTTGAAAGACTATATCACTCATCGGTAATTCCTTTTAGATCAGACATGCATCACTATGTTGTTCTTTGGATAGGTTCCCTCCTCCATTTTCCTTCCTTCCAACACAGGTAATACCTTACACTTGGGTCTGAGGCAGGTTTTGAGCTTCCCAAAACTTTCAAGAAAAATTCCAGCTCTAACAGCAAGAAACTTTTTTTTTTTAAAGCTGACAGCAGAATGCTGTTGGTGTTTTTTTATAGGTCATGGCAGAGTTCTATGCAAAGGCGCTTTTTTTTATATTGCAAGTAAAAGGAAGACCTCCTTAGGGGTGATTTTCTTAAAATGTAAATATTTCAAGAATTTAAAGAGAGTTTTCATTTCCTCTACCCCCAAGTAAAACATAAAACAAATGTATGGCCCCACCTGCCTCTTGGCACTCAGCGTGGGGGAACACGGTGGTAAAGAGCACCTCATAAAGCACATACCTCCTTGTGTAACTTTGATTACCAGGTCATAAACTACCATGGTATTTTAAATATAACATATAACACCATTCATTTTTCATTACCGGAAAGTTTCTTTCTCTTTAGTTCATAGTGGTCTGTGCTTTATGTTGTGCAAAGCTGCCTCTTTTTTACTCCGCAGCCTTCTCCAGGAGGTCTCACTGTGCCGAGGGAATTCGGGTCGTGCTCAGGCATGCAGCACACACTCGTGTCCGGCAATGCCTTTGTACTGTAGGCAGCTGCACCCCTTCCATTTCCAGTTTCTACTCTATTGTAAGTAGAAGTGAGGATCTGTTGCCAAGGTTGAAACTCATTTTTCATGCAATTTATTTTTCTACATAAGTATGAGTAATGTCGTTGACGAGGCAGACAAATTATTTTCCCCTGATTACAGAGCAGATGTTACGTAATCTGTGTGAACCATTGCAGCCTGTGTTTTCTTTCATCTTCTTCTTTGCTGGGTATTTGAATAAAGCGTGAAGCCGATGATATGCGCAGGTTAAAGCAGACTGCACGAGTTCCCGCAGGGCAGCCTGCTCCCTGCGACAGGAGCAGGGAACCACAAAGAGAACTGGTCTGTGAGTCGACTGTAAGTAACGGGAGGGGGAGAAAAAAAGATACTGGAGTGGCCCTACTGCACAGGATGCCTAGAGCAAAACTGAGCACATAGGTATGGTTGATCTGGGTTGGGTTTGGATGAGGGACTGAATGACTCACTGAGACCACCTTTTAACTTATTTTCCTTGATACAATGGCAGAGTTCTATACTGTCTTGAATTGTCTGAAGCAGTGAGGTGGGCTCTACGGCAAGTAGGTCCCACATAATCCTTCCTTGGCACACAGCTCGGCTGTCCTGGGCTATTTCTGCGTGTATGCAATAGCGTGAATGAAACTACTTATCCTGGGCTATTTTTGTACACAGGCAATAGCTTTCCTGGCAGCTTGCTGCCCGCCTAGGTGCAGAAAAGGTCCTATACTGAATTTAACCAACTAAAAAAATGAAAAATTAGGTTTTTCAAAGTCCACAATATCTATAAAAGACTTTGGAGTACAACTCTGTTCCTAGCCCCTGGATGCAGATGCATTCTTAGTTCTGTACTTAATTTTTTACACTGCTGTTCAGAAACAAAATTTTAGAAACTGCATTGCTGTGTGTTACAGCATAAATGGATGAAAAAAGGAGTTATAGAAGAAAGAAGGAACTTGAAAAAGGATGCGGTCATTTCTGGATGGATTTAAAGTTCAAGTCATACATTTAATGTGGTTTTGCATCTCTACAAATCTTGAGGGAAAGAAACTGATGAAGAAAAGCAGATTTTTCTTTGTTAAATATCTCCATGTAAAATTGTCTACAGAAGGTTACTGTGTTATCGTTAGACAGAACAATATGTTGTAATGCTTAGGAAATATTCTGATTTCAAACATTTAATCATGTTTATTTTCTCTATTATACAAATCTTTAGAAAACAACAAGAAACTGTGTATAGCAGTTTGTGCTAAGTCAGCAACATGTTTTATCCATTGTTCTTCAATTTTACATGTCAAAACCTTTGTTATGTTCATATATTCTTGAAAACATTCAGTGATGAAAAGGAACAGTTATATGTCACGAAGAAGCATGACTTTATCTTGTTATCCTATTATAGTGTTTGCACGTCTGTTAGCAACTGATTTTTAGCATTACTCCTACTCTTTGGTGACTGGTATGCTGACGAAAAGACCTGAATATATTTTGCATTTCCCATGACAGAACGAATGTCAGGTAATGTATGATTTTTAAGGTGTATCAACAGATATTACAGGGTATTTGTTTTTAACCTGTCCATGAAATCCTAACTCCTTTTAAATCAATATACATCTTGCCGTTGCTTTTTAATGAAGGCAGAATTTTACCCTTTACATAACAGAATATGGCAAATTTCTTACTTTAATACCAGAGATCTTTATTTAACTTTCTTGGGCCCTGGAAGTCTGTTGTGCATTATTATTTTAGTTGAGTAAACCATCTTGTGCCAAAAGATGGAGGAACTGCTTTAGAAGTTTCTTTTTACAGCTTTAAATATTTTAGCGCGACCACAGAAGTAACACATCTGCTGAAGGAGCCCCGCTGAACCTCAGAAAACTGATTTGTGTGACACAGGTTTTGTGCCTCTCCTGCCCCTGAGGTGGATACACAGCACGGGAGATGTGTGATCCCTCGCCCCTACTGAACGAGGGGGAAATGCACGCCTCCTCTTACAGACAAAAAGTTAAAGCCTTCCATATTTTTCTTCTACAAAGACCTGTCAGGGAACTTGCTGAAAAAGCAAAGGCAAATGCATTTAAATTTCATCATTATATAACTTAAGAGTCAGTTCTATTGAAACAATGTTTAGTTAAGTTAACAATGGAATTTCAAAACCACATTTATTGCATTTAACCCTAATAATAAACCAGTTCCTCTCTTAACTGAAAAATGTAATTCTGCACTTTATCACTTCTTTTTCTTACTGTACTATCCCCAAACTAAAATAAATAAATAAATAAATGAATAAATAAATGGTATTGCTGTCATCATGTTCCTCATACTTCACAATTTTGCTTTCTTTTACCACATTGGTGGCATGTCTTCCTCTAAAATGACAAAAAATTAGAATGATGAATGAACCTGTCTTGGTTGATTTCGAACAACCGCAGTTGGTTTTCAATCCATAATTTGTCTTCTTATGTAATCTGGTATTGTGATTAGCATCTGTATAGACATTTTCGTATTTAAAATGTGTTTCTCTTGTTGCTCCATTGATGCTGCAAACCTTCCTGTGGCTATGACCCCAGAAGGGAAGCTGTGTCAGCGCCTGTAAGCAATGCTTCTCAGGACTTCCAGAACAACGGCTGTTTCTGTGAACAGTGAGAGGGAATAATTCCTGGTCCATCACAAAACCATGCGGAGGCAGTTGCATCTCTCATGGAAAATTGGCACTGGATTACAGGACAGAGGATGCTTTTTATTATCGTGCAAGGCTTTTTGAAGGAAAAACATTTCTCTTGCTGAATAAACAGTAATTGCAGAGCTGAGAGTGATATTCATTAGTCAGAGGGAAAGAAGAAAGCAAAACCAGTCACTGGATTGATGAACTGAGTCAAAACCCAGCTACCCCAGCTGAAAACCTGATGTAGTTGTGTAGGAGAGATAGTACTTTTTCTTGGACTATCCAGTAACAATCAGAAAAAGGAAAAAAATTCTCATTTTAAAAGAAAAGCTCCAAACTGGACATTTTTTTTGTGTGTGAAATGTTCATGAATGTAGGTTTTTCAGAGCTACTTGTCCAGGGAACACTGAATGCAAATTTTTTAAATTCAACTAAAATAAAAATCTATGTGTCAGTTACTCTGCTCTTTAAGTCAGAAAAAATATAGGACGTACTCTTAACAATGTTCATGAAACTGTTTTTCTTCCTTTCTGTAGCACGTGTCTCTGAATGCCTATAGGAGTGTGAGGAACAAAGCTAACGCACATTTTGTTTCTTCCCATGCCTTCAGGCAGGGCTGTTCCTTCAGGAGGCAGTGCAAGGTCTAGGGAAGGTAAAGAAAGGTGTAAGGGAGACTGTGAAGAGGATGAGCTGTTTAGTTGAATAAATAATTACATAAAGTAGGACACAGGATAAAAGACTTGAATTTGTTTAAGCGCAGTTTGTAAAACAGAACTAGTTTATGTCCCCAGCTGAATTAATGATAATGTCCGGTGAATACCAAGGGAACTAAATTGAGGCTACTGCTGTGGATGAAATAAAGGTCTGCTTAAAAATCTGTTTTAAAGAAAACAACAAGGGAAAGACTCCACTTCAGCAGGGCTTGGATCAGGCCCCAGCTAAGTTGTCTGCATGTCCATACCCTATATGGAATTCCCATGTCTTCAGGTAGGCACACTAACGGGAGTGGGTTTTTTCAGATTATGAAATGTGGAAAAACCCTTCCTATGTTTACAGAATAACTTTTTAAAGCATGCACATCACGCAGTTATGCCATGTTTTACCATAACTACATTCTACACGTGCCTTAATGCAGATTCAAGCACTTCAGATGACTTCAATGCAAACTGCTCACACAATGCAACATCGGGTGGTATTTCAGCACTCGATGAATCCCAAAGAGTTGTGCTGGGCATTGCTTCAGTGGCAGGCAGCTGGGAAAGGGTCAGATAGATCCCCTTAGAAATAGGTATATAAGCGAAAAAACTGATTGTGGTGAAGAGTCTTGGGGTGTGAAATATTCTATGGCCAAAATTGTGGATCATTTCTTCATCCACATTTCAGGAAATGCGGTGCTTAGATAACGAATATTAGCCTAGATCTGCTTATGCGTACTAAATGTACGCTTTGGGACAGCGAGATGTTACCTGTGAAGTCTGTCCTTGCCAACTGACGAGGGGATTCCAGCATCTGAAATCTTTGCTGACTGAGATTTATTGTTCGGTGACGTACGGAGCTTGGAGATGAGTCAGGAAATGCCGCATGGCTTTTTGCCATTGCAAGGCCAGAAGCAGCGGACGGCAGTGCAGAAGGGAGGAGCTGGCAGAAAGGTTATGCAAAGAAGAATTCTAGTAGATTGGGAGGAGATCTGGCCCAAGGTCAGAAGGTTTCTCATGAACATTTCTGTGCTTTTGGTTAATTTTCTTTCCGTTGCCCTCCAGAATTATGCATTGTTCTTCAAAAGGAATCAAATGTTTCACGTAAGGTGTTCAGAGACTCAGTTTTGCTACAGAATCTTTCAGTAAATATGTTGTGGTTTTTTTTTCCAAAACAATTCTGCTGTCTTTCAGCCCAAATCCACATTTTTCTGCACAGAGCATTACTTTCTCTAATTATAGTCTCAAATGCATCTACTGAAGTGTTAAGCAGTTGTATTTTGAATTGCCAACTAAAATGGTTACATTCTCCTCTGTATTTGTCTTTCTTGCCCAAAACAAGGAACCGAGTTTTCTTTAAGGTTTTGCATGTATGAGGATGACTGTTTCAACTCGGTTAGACTCTTGCCAGGTGAACCACAGAAAGAACCCTCTCAGTTAATTGCACTGTATTCTTCTCCTTGCAAAACCAGAGGTTTAGTTAGTGTGCTTATTCGCCCTTAGGTCTCAGGTTGATAGTCTGCCAAAAAGCCCTGGCTACCTTCACTCCTCTCTCTTGACAGACGCTCAGTGACACTTTCCCCCTGAGTTCTGTTTGTCACTGGGAGTGAAGATGATAATTTAGTGAATTCTCAAACGTGAAATCAGTGTGTCAGATCTGGGTAATTCAGATGTGTCCAGAAAGCCTGCAAAAGGTGAAATAAATTCTGGCTTTTCAATAGATGTGCTAGACCCATCTTTTGCTTCAACTTTGTCATCTCACCACAGGAGAAGTACACTGTCATTTGTCTGTGATGACTGTAATTAATGTCTCAGCTCCCAGTTCAGTCTTTGGAGCACTGTGACTGGATAATTTATTCTCCGCAGTGCACTAAGAAAATAATGTATCTACTTGTCCAAAATGACAGTACAGCTCTTGTATGCCGTCAGACATTTGTTTGTATTCACTGAAGTGAATTTTTAGGTTGATCTTTGTCTAAGCAACTTGTTAAGTGATTCATCTTAGTTTTCCTGGTTGCTAACATGTATACTCTACCCATTTTTTTCTGAAAACTTTTCCATTATCTTATAAATGACTTGATTGCTTTGTGGCTTCTGGGGGAAAGATGTACAAAGTCACAACTAGGAGTCTTGTTTCTTTTTTAAAACATTTTCTACAATCAAAATAATGTGTAAAAGTCTGCTACTGGCTAACATATTCCCTGAGAAGTATAATGAAGATATATGAAACTAAAAGAGTTCATATATGGGAGAGAACATCCCTACAGAAATTACCACCTTTGGGATATCATTCTTATTTGTCAGATACTCAAACAGCAACAGTGCTTATATAAATACATATATTTCTTCTTTATATCCACATTTAACAATGTGGCAAATAACAACTGTTGTAACCTTATTACTGTCTATAATACCAATGGTAGGCAATTAACAATACTTGTTGGATAATAACATTATCGCTGGAAAACTGATTCCAGACTTAATGACTATTTCAGCACTTCTGTATCAGCAATCACTGTAGTCAGGGCTTTATGTGAGAAACTAGCAGATGGCATCACGAAATGCATCTCTTCTGCTCTTGGGTTTGTATAATGTCCTACTTATCTGTTTCCGTTGAGTACATAATGTGCTGTTCATCTACGTGATGTCAAACCATGCAGCACCCACCGCAAGACTTTTCAAAAGAGGGTTAAGGAGAGAGCAGGGTGCTGCAGTGTTTTAATAACCTAATTGTACCTGTTCCCAAAACAGCTGTTTGAGCTGTATTCCCAGGAAATTTGTTATTGAACTATTAGTGCACTGTAGTGCCAGATTTCAAAACAAAACAAAACAAAACAACTGCCCTAAAGAAACCCAAAGCAAACAAGAGTATTGGTCAAGAAGCAGGAAAAAAGCCCAATGAATATTTGAAAACTGTGAGTCTTCCTTACTATTAACCCATAAAATTCACATCTTGGTGGACTAAGAAAAGACTGGCAGAATTAGAGCAGATGAGGGTGCTGTGGCTACTGCTCTCTTCAAATGCCTGTTAACTTAAAATAATTGGCATCTAAAATGACCAGATAACAATATTTGTAAAATTAACCATACAAAACTAGTGCAAGAATATCTAATAAAAGAGAGTGTGGTTTATGAATGTAGGCATGTGTGACACCTGATCTAAAGTTATGCAACCAGGATTATGCATTGTTGGAGGCATTAGTTTAAACGTTTCTCCAGGAAACATCTTATTGTTTTTTTGCCTCCAAATGAAATGCAGGGATGTAAGTAAGTCTAAGCTAAAAAAAGGGAAAAATAAAATGTGATGAATTGTGAGGCACATAATTTTTAATAAAAAATATTCAGAGAAGCTACAACTGAGATAAAGAGAAATAGAAGAACAAGTAGTGAGTGTCACAATACCTTACCTGAAGTGTTTAATGTAGGCATCTACATACAAGCTAGTCAGCTAAAAGCCAATTATGGTACAGAAGAGAAATAAGAACTTGTAAAGCAGCTTTCATCTCATCCTAATTTAGATCTATGCATTCTAGTTGTTTATAGAGATGAGAAATGAATCCCACCATTGATAGCTATCTTTTATGTATTTGCAGCATCTTATTTACTGTGTTCAATTCAACAACATTTATGTACCCACACAAATAAGTCAGAAATAATCCTACTCACTTTGATTTCAGTAACCATAAAAGCTTTGACGCTAAGCTCAGTGTATGTGCTGGACAAAGGGAGAACAGAGGGGAGAAGGTATCTAGGAAGAAATGTATTTACAACAGAACAGCTCAAATGGTTGATCTGCATGGAACTGAAAGCAAGACATTTTCAAGGACAACCAGTTATCCGGAGAAGGAGCAAAGCCATGAAGACTAAGAGAGAGAAATACAAATTACGGAGAGTTAGGAACGCAATTTAAAAATGATCTGCCAAATTTTAATCTTGAGTCTACTCGTTCAAAAATACCATTATTTTAATTGTATTGAGCTGTGACCCGTATAGGAATAGAAAGTAGTTCTCCATCATTTGAGCCAAAAAAAACCCAAACCAAAAACTCAATGATTTTTATTTGTTTAAAATTATCTATTGCCATGTCGTCAAGCTCTATTTATTAAGTCCCTGTCGTCTAGATGATGTCTCCAGTCAGTGCTATCTGTAATGTTTACTCTGTAATTTTCTTCTTTGGTTAACCAAAGAGAACGTTCCAAAGTTATCATTATTACATGCGTTATGCAGCTTGCTTAGACCAGTACAAACAGCAGCAAATGTCACTTAATTCAGAGCAGTTCTTCTGCTGTAAAAGCAGTGTGAAAGTATTCTGAAAAATTACTATGTAAAATTAGAACTACTTTATTCAACTGAGCAGACAACCTGTGTATTCATAGTTGTAACTTCATTAGTGCCAGAAATAAGCATTGTACTCCTTTCTTGGGTCTTGTGCGTATTTGTGAATCAATACAGTTGTGGGAATGTGAGCTAGATTCTAATCCAACTTTTATGTCATTTATAGAATAAATGACTTAATCGAACTTCAGCTATCTAATAGTTAGACATCCAGACTGTTCAATTCAAAACAATATTAGACATTGAGACTGTTTCAATAACCATCAAACATCTCATCTTTCTTATCCTAGCTGCTTCAAGCGCCTGTCCTGACACTGAAGAATGATCCTTTGGAGGTTTTAACTGCTCTTAAAGCTAGATTGGACAACAAGCTTTAACTAACCTTTAAAGCGTTGGTGTTCCACAACGGTTTATCACTGTGCCTATTTCAAACCATTGGGGAGATGGGCTGTAGGTTGTGCCTTTAAAGGCTCAGAGTCCAAATACATTGCAAGACCAGTATATATGAACTAGATGGCAAAAAAAAAAAGCTGGTTTGATGTGTTGGCATTTGAACTGATTGAGTATATTTGGCATTAAAAAAAAGCTCCAATTTTTCGTTTAGAAGCTGCAAGTCCACAATACATTTTTGTACAAACATTGCTTAGAGTAGAACATCAGAAGTCACATTTTGCGGAATGAAAAAATAAGCACAATGAAGTCTAAGCAAAACTCTTGGTTTTCCAATTTGAGCAGGCCGAAAGAGTTCTTAACTTTGCAGCAGAGATGGAAGAGTCATATAACAAGACAGGTATGTTCATGTGTACATCAACACTGGGCCATCCTCATTGAGGTATCCATCACTGCTATTCCATTTTGTAACTAATGATCCTCTTCCAAAAACATATCTTCCCAGAGATGGATGACAGTTGGCTCCATAGGCAAGTTGGAAATCTGGCATCTTAAGGTCAAGAGATCATGACAGTGTGCCTGATGCCTACTGTAGGTGTAGGCAAACAGCAACCACATAGGCAACAAGCAGAATATTGTTGCCCCACCAAAGAACATGGTGCTAATTACAGCAATTTCAAGGAGGAAATTTCTTAACTCAGGCTGAGTTAAAAAGAGTACTGCAAAGTGAATGATTTTATGCATAGCAATTTCCTCATGATCAGGCATTTTGATGCTTAGTGAGAGAAAACACTGGATAAAAGTAACCCCTGCTGCTTGTCGGTAAGAACTGTGCTAGGGCAATATATTTTTTTAAGACGATAAAGCTTATGTTGTTTTTATGGTAGCTTATACTGCGCATATGACAATGTTTCTCTATTTCAGTTCAGTAAAAACTTTCTGCACATTTAGTTGCAGGTTAATTTATATTTCGGAATGCAACTGTGGATTCATGAAATACTTAAATCATCTGCAGTGGAGCAAGAACAGGTTTTTCTCTCTCTGCTAGATGCCTTTGGAGAGCACTGCTGCTACTCAATAGCACAATTATTCTCAGGGAGATTTCTTTGGGTAGGCAAAGAGCTCTTGCGATGGCACCTGATGGCTTTCACCACCACTCTGCTCCTCCCAGTTCCCAATCCCCATCTCCTTGCCATATCATCATTAACAGCTTTATCATCATCTCTGACAGTCACTGAAATTGATATTTCAGGTAGGCTCTTGGCCTGCTGTTTGCACATGGTTGGACAGATGAGCACCAAGGCTGCCAATGAAACACGTACATTTTTGAGGGCTTGAATGCCTGAGGACCAAAGATTTGAGGCTTTCCACTCACATTCAGCATCTTGCCCTGTAGTAATTGCAAGAAGTTTATTTTCCCTACCCTGCCCGCCATCCCCTGCAGCACCCTAATGTCCATTTCCAAAAGCAACGACGTACAGATAGTACCTTCCACTGGCTACTCCTTAGTGTAAACTAGCAAATAGCACCCTGGAAAATTCATGTTTTTAACCTCACAATCTTGCTCCCTAGGCTGATGATGTGTCCTGTTGCTGTAAGGTTTTTGTTAGGACAATAAAGTAGCAACTATCAGCTCTTTTCAAAATAAGGCTTCTGACTGCCAGAGGGATTTCAGTAATTAGACTTTCTGATGTAAATTCAAAAGTTGATGGCAGTGTTTGGGCTCAAGGTCCCTGCAGAACTGGGTTTCACAACATGGCAGGGATCTGCAGACCCCTGGGAACCTGAAGGAATTCTTTTTCTCTACAGTTATCTGACACATTCATCAGTATGATTTTGTGTTTCTAATTCCTTGCTTCACAGCAGTAGATTTTCAGGGTGAAAATGGTTGTTGGAAAATTATCACTACCTTTAAGTCCTTGAGTTGGCTTCTGTGAACTGAAACTTGTCAAAATCACAGACTGACGCAGCTGGGAGAAATGATGGTTTGCTAATGGTTGACATATGTACCTTAATTCTCCCACCCAGTCACCTAATCTTTTCTTCTTTCTTTCCAAGGAGTGTTGTGGTTACCTGTCATAACTACCAATATTTTTTTCTTATTTTCATTTGTCTTTTTAGTTATCTCTACAGCGTTCTTTATTTGTATTTTTGGTAGCAGACACTTCAGAGATTGGGTTGTTTGAAAAAGCCTGTTTTCTTCACAGTTGCTAGACTTCACTGCAACATGCCTCTAGCTCTTTGGTTTTTCATTTTAGGATTATTTTTTATCACATTGTATGAAACATGAGTTATTTCTAGCTCTTCCTGCCACATAGATGAAAGTTTAGGAAATGTGACTTTTTTTCATACGAGATGTTGTTGTTCATTGCAATAAGGTCTAGCACCAATAAGTTTTAGTTTTCGATTTTGGCTACAAATTCACTTCAATTTCTCTTAACTACTACCTTTGAGGACTGGGACAGGAATTGGTTAAGGACAACATATCTGATGTTGGAGTTGTCCGGGCTTAATGTCAGAGTGAATCTCAGCTGGCAGCGCAGATGGCACAAGGGTGAGGAAGGCATCCACTCTGACAAACAGCAATTCTCCAAGAAATGATGAGCCAGCAAAGTGATCTCATTTCTGTTCCTCTTGATGGGCCCTGACATAGCATGACATGATGTGGCAGAGCTTTGCCAGTCCACACATGTTGTAGGCCTTCTGTGTAAGCTATATTTGCTGTACAAAAGCAGTAAGTAAGTGACATTAGCAGATGCCTGGACATCATCCTTCCTTCATGGATCTCTGTATCGCCAGGCCCACCATTTACACACAAGCCTTGCAGAGAGCCCAGCTGAGATCTAATGCAGCCCAGTCTGTCTTTGCATAATGCATGGCCTTTATATACATGCACAGAAAACTCCCTTCATGTTTCATGTTGACATTAGCTCTGGTCTTCACCGAAAATCTCCTAAGTAAATTAAATCTCAAACAAGCTGTCTCCTGAGGCTGAGGGAACACTTTGGTCCTGCACACCAAGCACCACCAGGTTGTACAGTCCTTTGTACTGTTAAGAAGCACAACATCTGTCGGTCTTACAGACCTCACCTCTCACAGGCCATAAGTTATGTTTTCCTTTTGCCTCTAGCAGTTAGCTACAGTTTTGAGGCTGTCCTCGGAAGGCTGATGGCTTAACTTCTGCCTCTATGCCCCTCTCAAGTAATGATAGTGATTATGTGTGAAAGTGGTGCCTGCGGTCCCTTTTGTATTGGCAGAGCCAGCTGAAGGACTTCCTAATGGGAGTAACTCTCCTGTGCCGCTTTCCTTCACAAATTGTGCAAATTTGCCTTCTTAGGGCAGGGTCTAAGTTGCAACAACAATATAGGCCAACAACCTCCTGCAGGACACGTTCCTCTGGGTCGTTAGGGATCCTAGCTCGGAGCCTGCTGACGGCTGTGAATCCCAAGATACCTGTCCTATACACCTAATAGCAAAGAGTTTAGTTGCCTTGATTAGTGTTACATGTTCCATTCCTTGAATTGGCCATCTTAGTCTTAGGCATTATTTAGGAACAACTCTAAAATCTGTTTCCTAAAGCCAGTCCTTGTTGTTTGTTACTTATGAAGACCATCTAGAAATAGCTTCTCTTTCAAAATACTTTTCCTCAAACAGGCAAGCCATCAAGAGTAAATCCCACCCAGGACTGTGCCTGTCCTTCTGACACCACACGGGATTTAACAAATTTAGCTATCTATAGCACAGCTGTTTAGATCTGAGCTTGTTTTGTAGATACCTTTTGTGCTCGACAGAGAAAAACAGGCGTTTCTGGGCAGTGATTCATCTCACTCTAAGTGTAAAGTAGGTCAGATGAATTACATTCTTCAATTGGGGTGAAATGAACCCAAATGAATGTCAGAGACTATTTCAAGGGCCTGATGCCAAATTTGGATGGTGCAAATGTCACATAAGCTTCTGCCCTTATAAGTGAAAAGACATAGTCACTTCTTAATTCCTCTGAAGAGCGACTCACAAACTGTAATAAAGAAATGGGCAGGGAGCTGCCATCCAGTCAATGAAACCCACAGACCACAGGGAATTGGAGGGAGTCTAGGCTCTCTTAGTTTGCAAACGACGTATGCCTTGGAAAGACGTACCTGGGAGAGGGCCTCCTGCTCCACGATCATCGCTGCGGCTGGGGCAGAGGATGACAAGGGTACCGGCAGGTTGGAGGAAGCAGCAGTGTCAATGGCTAACAGCTTCAGCGGAGCCCAGCGATAAAGCTGCACCTTCCCACCCCTACAACAGGTGTCTTTGCTGCATAGAAGTGATGTACATTCTTCTTAAAACAAAATTGCGAAGTGGGCATAGCAGCTTTTTCTTGAAAACACCATATATCCATTTCCTCTGTGTAAACAGTTTTATTCTGTAAAATAGGAAAGGGGGAGTATTTTCTTTATCCTTGAGGGAAATCGTGTCCTAGCTCTTCCTAATGGCATCTTCAGAAATGTACGCAATAGCAACAATCATTCTGAGGGAGAGACAGAGATTTTGAGGGCTGTGTTTCGAATGCCCAAACTTCTACATGTTAAAGGGCACAGTTATCAGAAAGTACTCTGGAATTGTGAGGTCAATCATTAGTCATTCTGAATATCTCAGGCCTGATTCTCCAACAACTGCTTTTTTCTGCAACGGGAGGCACCGATAAGCACAGCAGAATTGCAGCGTGTCAAAGAGTACTCACAAGAGGAAGGTAACAAGCGATCTTCTGCTAAAGGTTAAGAGAATCCCCACTTACTGATCATCTAAAAATCCAGGCTTAATCTATTACTGCTTTCTTCACAAAACAAAACCAGCTATTTTTTGCCTCAGCAACTCATTCTTATGAGTTATTCTCCAGACTAGACCTTTTGTGAAAGTGCCTCCTTATGATCTTTACATGTCATATGTTTGCATCCCCCTACGCCCGGTGAGACAGTAATAGTAACTTTGGCTGACATTCGTGCTGTGTAAGATTTCACTTACTTCATTGGCATCTGTCTCTTTGCTTGGTTATGAATGTTTGATTCTTAGCCTGTCTCCCTAAATACGCCTGTTCGTTCCAAAAGCTTGTTTGTACCTTTCCCCTGTTAATTTTCAGAACAACTTCTACATGGGTCAACCAGGTCCACTGCTAAGGGTCTGATCCTGCAAATCTCACCGCTCAGAGGGTCAAGCCCTTTGACATCTGCAAGTTACAATCGGTTTTCTTTGTTTATGTGCACAACAGTCCCTGAGTAAGGAGGTCAGGCTGGGCCAGCTACGGTGGCCTGCCCGGGGGCTACTGCAGCTCGGGGCAGCTCGGGGACCTGCTTCAGCTTTGCTAAAGGCAGCAGCTCTACGGGCACACGATAAAACTGCTTGGGACCAGGACTTGGAGCCCTCACTCTGAATGTCAGAATTGGCACCTGCCTCCCAAAGGGTCAGACACTTGGTCTAACTTCTCTGCCATCCTTATTCAAAGTCTTATGGAAAGGATGTGATTTTTTTAGAACCAGTCATTGCTGGAAGGACATCTTCAAGCTCTTAATTATGCAGCAATTATTCACACTGTACACACTTGTATGGAGCAAGTTTTTACATTTCCTTTCAACAGTATTTTAGATGTGCCCGCTTATTTCATTTGCTAAAATAGGGTTAGTTAGGAAAAAAAAAATAGGCTGTTTGTCTTTTGAATTAAACTGTCCTTTTGTCGAACATTCCCTATTATCACAATGGCAATATGTATCATATTAATGACAATTCATTCATGATAGATCTCCCTGGATAAACCATTTATGCAGATGACAAACTGTAAAAGTCTAAGCAGAGACTTCTAACACTCTCATTTGACTCTTAGTCCCCATTTGTCCCAGCTCTACTTACAAATAGGATCTGTTTTCTTTCATTTGTATGTCCCCACATGGTATACTTCGGCATCCTTTGAAAGGCTATAAATGTAATTTTAAACATTCAAATATACGTCATATAACTTTTTATTTCAGGATTTCCACTTGGTAAGAGATTGAGTTGCCAGAAGAAGGAATACAAGCTTCATTTGGCCCATCTGTACTGTAGAACAATGAAATATTATATTCAGCAGTTTGAACTATTTTAATGGGCAGAGTAAGAGAAATTAAAAAATATGTTTCTTTATGGAGCTTGAGAAACTCCCTTCCCTTTTTTTTTTCTTTTCAGAACTTATGACATAGAGTGGTTCAATTATAATCAAACTGCCAAAGTCATGGTTGGATGCATTGACTCAGGCATCTAGTGCTTTCAAAGGGAAGTTGGAAAGCATATGTCTCTCATGTATACACCTCACTGTCATTAACATCCACCAGGCACACCTTAGTTTGTATGCAGCATCATCAACTCACCTTATCGCCTTGCTCAAATAAATTCGGAAGCTCTATTAAATTTACCATTACCTTGTGCTTTATTTCCCAGAAGTCTATATTAGCTGCAGTTTTACTTTCATTTTTCCCCTTGTGATAACAGCAGGGACTGTTATATGTTTTCCAAGCATTTCGTTTTCCTTGATGAGTTTTATCTCTTTTTGAACAAATAATATTGTGGCTAGAGAGCCATAATAGATTGAACTATAAATACACAATAATATCACCTGAAATTTTCATGTTTGAGATTGAGTGATACAAAACCCTACTCTAGCTTTTTTTTTTTTTCAATGGGAAATGTCACAAGAGAAGGGTTTTTTTAAAAAAAATTAAGAGTATTTGCGAGGATTTTTTTTCAGTTAATGCTTTATTTTTTATACATTGATTTTGTATTCTTTTATTTGAGAGAATAGGAAATTTTCATGACGTTCCTGATCTAAAAGCCTCATGTTAATAGTTTCCAAAGAAGGAATTTTCCTGCCTGTTTGAATGTTTCTGCAGATTTTTCAAACTAGAGCACTGTTTAAATTATGTTAGCCAAATGATCCCAGATAGACAGTGATACCCTACCAGATCGCAAATATGTCCACTTAGAAAGTGAGGCACACAGGGCTGAAATGTTAAAAGATTTGCTTTTATTAAATCTAGTCTTTCATGATGGATAATTTTGAGAAGAGCTTTTTTTTTTTTTTTTTTTTTTAAATGGATATTTCCAATGTCCCAAAAATCTTTGGATCAAAACCCATCCATGCTATCTTAATTTCATCAAAGAAAACCATATCAGCAGACCTTCAGAGACTTCTCCGGAGAGGATGATCATTAAAGTTAGGGAGGAAGAGAGAAATTATTCAGGTGTGGTATTATCAAGAATATAATTGTTTTGCAAGGAATTCAGTCTCTTCAGAACCGTAACAATTTGCAGAGAGGTGACTGTACTAATCACTAGAATTGTATGAATGCCTAGAAATAGAGTAGGTCAAAGAGTCTTCCCTTGAACAAGCAAGTGTTCTGACTGTCAACGTGGTAAATTACTTTACTGAAATGTCAATGAATTATTCAGCAAATATTTTTTTTTCATCTCTTTGTGGCTTTTCTTCTCCTTTCCCCTGATAATCAGCAAAAACCCACAAGTTCCTGGAGATATTATTTATACTGCAGCAGTTTCCAGGAAGCAAAGGTTTGCTATGCTTTGTATTGACAAATACACAAAACCACAGTCACTGTCCAGAGAGCTGTTCATGTTCTTGTTCACTCACTATAGTCAACATGCAACAGGGGACGAAGGAGTAAGTATGGAGATGATGTAGCAATGAGGTGCTAAGAGCTGAAGAGCAGAACTGCAACTGAATGGGCCACAGGTCTAGGCCTGATCGTGGGGCTGGGCAGTTAAAGAGGGACTAAGTGAAGTATCTGTTTTACAAGAAATCTTTTTTCTGCCCCATTTGAGAGAGAGCACAGATTAGGAGACATTTCAGTGAGTAGGAGATGCTATCAGGAATCTTGCAAACTCTCTCGGAGATACGATCAAAGAGGGACACCTTCTTCTCCACAGAGAAATTAAAAATAAATATGTGCATCATCTCAGACCCCACAACTGAAGACTTGAAAGAAAAAACAAAGTGCAAATATTCTGCCTGAGCCAGACCTGGACTTTAAGACTAAACGCTGAGGAGCTGTGGGGATTTGTAGGTTCAGAAAATAAATGCTTACTTGTCATCTGGGCAGCAGATAGAGGAGAGGAAGGAAGACTGTAACTCATGCGAAAGGAGAATGTAACTTGGAAATAAAAAGATTGCACTCTTTAAGGGTAGAGCTGCAAAACCATTAGTAGATTACATGGAAATGGACTAGTCAGATTACATATCAAAATTATCATATTTTATTAATATAATAAATTACTTTTTTTTAAACATAAGTTTTCATTATTCCTTATTTGTATAGCAGGTATGGTATGTGTGGTTTTCCGAGACTAGCAAGAAGATATTCCTCTGCCTGGGAATATAAAACCTCTACCCTGGTCTTGCAACCAGATCTGTGCCCAAAAATCCTTAAATGAAAATTAAACAGATGTTTTTCTTACAGAAGAAACTCTGCTGGTAGCCTGAGTCAGGGCTCGAGATCTTGCTAGGCAACAGATACATATAAAGAAGAGAGAGATGAGACCATTTAGGAAACCGTGAAATTTAATAGACATTTTCTTAGAGCCTCTCTTTGTCTTTTCCATTTTTAAAAAGTATATTCTTTGTGTATTAATATTCACATTCTTGTAAGAAAAGTTGACTTTTTAAGCACCAGAATTTGAATAAAAGGAGATTTACTTCATCCTTTTCCTGATATATTCACCTTCTGTGATTTTGGAAGAAAACTAAATAAAAATCACATATGAATTGTGGCTTTATTTCTACTTCTTCTTTTTCTTTTTCTTTTATGTTGGTGTTTGTATGGTAAACTATTCAATCCATCAATAAAAACAATGTCTAGATTATTTTACCACCCTGGAAATGTTATTTTATTGTTGCGCTTTGTTTGCTGAATTATACAGGAATTATCAGAAACAGTTATTACTTCTGCTTTGCCCCTTATATTAATGCTATATTTCAGTGCACTTCTTTGACAGACTCATTAAGGCAGAAGGGCAGGCTGGAGAGCAGTGCATCTTCTCCTGCATTTTAATGTTGTGATTACTTAGCAAATGCCTCACTGCCTGTTAGAACTGACAAAAAGGAAACATTTCACAGTTTTAAAAACCTGACTTTCTCTGACTGTGCCTTGGGTAGCAAATCTAAGGATAATATCTCATCATAAATATAGAGTAATACTGAAATTATCCTTTTATCTCTTCACACTTTCTTGTAAGGTTTCTCTGGTTTCAGAGCTAAGTGAAGCATTTTAATACTTGAAGTATTTTGCTGTTACAAACTTACTCATACACTTCTTCTGAAGGCTTTGGAGAGCTTGGTTTTGCAAAGAAATTGTCAGCGTGGATTAATGGCACCACCTTTGGTCACGATCTTGTTTTAATTTGAGCATAATTGCACTTTATAAGAGAGCTGCATTTCCTGAGAGATTTTTTCAAACTTTTTTCCTTGAATGAGACAACAATTTTCTGTCATTCTGCATTGCAAGGAGTTCATCGTCCTCAGTAAGCTTTATGTTTGTTCAAGCAGCACCCACACAATATCGTTTCTGCCATAACATAGCACTTTGCAGCTATATGTATTCATTCACAATATTTGTGTTCTAATTAAATATTGCATCATGAGGAAAAACTTACATCGTCTTTTACTTATGACAAAGCAAACCAGAAAGTTTCCATTTAAGACTGAAAACCAAAACACAGTTAGTCCTGTATCCCTCAAAGCAAAGACATACCTAATTCTAACTGACATAAAACCTAAATTAAGTAATAAATCAGCCATAAACTTTAGCAAAACAGATAGGAATCATATTAGGCAGATGAGCATTTCCCCAATTATAACATAAGAACTGAAGGTCAAGGTGAGTTTAGGATTTGCTGAATGTGCACAGAGTGTAATTGTTCAGTTTAAAGGAGAGATGGCAAAGACATCCAACCTTGGAGAACAGTTATATTTGTCAGTCCCATGCACTCCTCACTCACAGGAGAGTGGTGTTCAGTTGACAGCAATAGCCTCAGGAGAGCATCAATGAAACGTTGTGGAGACCTTGCTGCTGTAGTGTTATAATGTGAGGTATATCAATATGCACCGGCAACATTATCTCAATTGAAGGGTGTTGAGGCTTCTGCTACAGAGGCTTGAGAAGGTCAATTGTCAGACTGAGACTGGTGTAGTGCTTTGAATTCAAGGCTACAGAGACCACTTGAGATTTCCATTATGGTACTTTGATGAGGTGATTAGTCTACGAAAATTATTCCATTTAAAAACTAAACCATTAGAAGAATCATTATACATTATGGGACATTACACTATTTTCTGGCAGTGTGTTTATTTCACTATTGTATTCACGGTAAAACAAAATGAATGGCAAATTAGAAACTCTAAACATGACTTTTGAATAGCATTATAGGCAAAGACAGAAAACCAAATGACAGTACATTACTGAGTACATCAGGAATCGGAAGAAATGTTAGACGGTTAAAAGAAAGAATCAGAGGAAGATAACATCCCTTGCAAGAGCTGGCTAAAGAAATGAGTGGTCATGGAAGGAGACAAAATAAACATCATCATTAATAAGAATCAGAACTTAGAAGCAGGAAATCACAGAATTGGCAACTGTCTCAAAAATCTTCTGATCCCAACTTCATACCTGAAAACAAGATGTATGATGCTGCTAACAGATACTTGTCTTACTGCTTCTTAAAGACACCTGTGAGCAGAGACTGCATAATCTCCCCAGACAATCAGCTCCCAAGCTCCACTATTTTCATCAGTTTTCCTAATATCTAAACTGAATCTTTTTGTCTGTTATTTAAGCTCATTGCTTCTTCTCTGTGTGTGTCATGTACCCTCCATACAGGAAGCAAATTTTTGTGTATTTCATAATTATTAATGTGCTCTCTGTGGTCTTATCTCCATCAGGCTAAGTAACCTCTATTCATCCTATCATTTTTCAAAGATCATTATTTCTAGACTTTGTTATTCTGGTCTTTCTTGGTGTGCTCTGGTTGATCAACAGCTTTCCTGACATATAGTACCCCAACCTGGACCTGTTCCTGCAGCTCAACCCCTACTAGTGGTAAGGTTGGTTTCATCTGTCTGAAAAGACAAGCAGAAAATGAAGAGCTGGTCATTTTTCTGCACAGAAAAGAGTGACTAGTTTAACTGTTGAAATATATTTTGACCAAAAAATTAGATTATTTAAAATACATTCAATGTGCACATCAACATGGCTTTGAAATGGTCTTGAGTTTGAGGGTAGGATTAATATCTCTGATATTTTCAGATTTAAGCAAAATGCTCTCTTGTTTAAGATTTTTTTTTTTCAGTCTGGAACCTTTTCAATTTTCATTGGTATGACTCTTCAAGAAAAACATGAAATTGCATATTAAATTGTACACACCTTACTATCTAACCATGTATTTATTCCAACCACTCTAAATAATACTGGACTGCTGCAAGCCTCTTTTTGGAAACAAGTGTTACATTTAATATATCTCATGTGTAATTTTGCATGCTTTGGAAAGAAGGCGATTTGTTAGGTGACAAATTTACAGCTGGCAAATACATTCTTGTTACAAAAGTCCAGGAAATATCTCTGAAATTCCAGTGGAAGCTAACAAAACTATGTGAGTGAACAGTGCACAACATGTCAAAGCTGAAAATATGTGTTGGCGATGTTCATTTGAATTGCTCATACACATCGCCTTGTTCAAAGTTAATTACAGCCACACAGAGGAAAGGCTTGATGTCACTGTGGAGAGCTCAATAAAAAATGCTGTTTAACGTGCACCAACCACTAAGAAAGTGAAGCAATTGCTAGAATACCCAAAGGATGAAGTGGAATGGAAAGTAGTGAAAGTTTGACTGTGTTGATAAAAATGGATGTATGAACCATACAGCTCCCAAAAAATTGATGGATCAGAAAAAGGACAGCAAAGATGAGTATTAAGAACATCTATTAAAAGATATCGAAAAAAGAACTTGCACTGGAGAAGAGATGCACAGAAGAATCCATGATAGAAAAAATCGAGGTAATGAATTGTGCTGAGAGGGTAAATAAGAAAACTCTGCTTTTTTTTTTATGTAAAAAAGGAAAAAAAGTGCCAGAGAAAGAAGGATTGAAAGCAAAGCCATACCTACCCAAGACAAATCCCTGATATTCCCTGGCTATGTCCAAAAGATGGGACACAGAAACTTTTCCCAGCTCCCATGCAACGAGTGTGTAGCTCACACTGGTCCCACCTAACCAGTGCAAGAAGACTACAGATTTCCTCTTTGTCTCCCTATTTTCCAGAAGAAGAAAAGCCCGTTATGAAGGTCAAAATCCATCCATCTTGCCCAGGGACCTCGGTGACAGATCCGTTGGTGGTGAGCAGCAGCCTTACTATCTGGCAGTAAGTAGTACCAGTCATAGATACTGTGACGATATCATGTTGATAGAAAAATAGCAAGAAAATACAAAGTGAGGAAATGAACACATGTGGGTAATGACAACATTCAGATTACCATTACTGTTAGGAAGAAGACAAACCTCACCAGCATAATTGTACAAGTTTACTATGTAATACTATATTATTATTTTCTTGGCATATTCTTTAGAGTATCTGTTCCAGACCACTGTAAGAAATGGAGATATTAGAAAAGGGATCATCTGTTTAAGGTGTTATTCAAAACCTAAACAAAGTCAGATTAATAAAATGGTAAAAATCACTGTTTTAAATGTCTAGGTAACATGAACTTCCGAGAGCTATTTTCCCCACTAATCTGCTGCTTAATTTTGTTTTTTACATTTTGATCACATTCATTTCATACCTGTCTAGTGACTAATGTGGCAATGTTTGCTTAACAATCGGTGTTGCAGATGGTGCCATGCCTGGGGGTGGAACCACGTATGGAAATTTCATTATAACTTACGAAATAAAACTGTCAATTTAGATTATGCTATTATGAAAAAAATTAAGTTTCATGCGATGTTAAAATGCTGGCATAATGACAAAACCGTAAAAGCAAGGGAATGCTGTGATAAGGCGTTCAGAAACTGCTTTACTCTTCTCCCAGAAACTAGCAGCAGGCATGGCTCCGCGCGCTTTCAGAGAGGGAATTCATTTATCACTCTGGATGCTGCATTTCCCAAAAAACCTAAACAGCAAGTTGCTTTAACAAATATCTTTCATTTCTTGTTGTCACTGCTTTGTGACACTTGAAAGAAATGTAAGCTGAAATATTCAGTCTCTTGAATAACAGCACTGCAAATTTCTGCCTAGCAGTGAGTAAGAAATTTTCACCATGGTTAGTGCACACAAATCCATCTTTCTCCTGGTGTGCTTGCCTCAGACAACTTTACAACTTCTTCCACCACCTACTAATTTGTTACTTTTGAGGCATTTTAGGGATGGCCATATTTTCTTAGGAAACATCAAATTAATGTTGTCATACCTAACTTTGCCGTCATTCTGACGCAGAGTTTTGCAATCCCTGAGGTCCCTACGTGTGCCAAAGCCTGGTGCGACGCGCATCTCCAAGCCTGCCGTCCAACTTGTGGTTGCACCTCTGGCTGCCCAGACCTCTCCCCAGGGCTGGGTGGAAGACCTCTGCCCCTCAGCACAGATGCCAGAGTTCCAAACGGGTTTTCCCCGCGCCAGGTGCTGCTGTGTTTCATGTGGAAGGACAACGCGAAGAGGAATCGGCTCCGTTGATCTGCACGTCGGCAGCTTGAGGAAAGCCCTAAACCCACATGGTGTTTCTTGATTGCTCCCACAAATAGTCACCATAGTGGTGACAAAAGGTTCTGTGCTTGTCTGGCAGGGTTTAAAATGACAGGCCTAGTACTTTTAATTGACATATATGCTTCAACAGGCTTATATCAAAGCTTTTTTTTCTAAAAAGGAAGCTACTTTCTCTCCTATGTTTTTGAACATGATGTAATGCCTCACATTGCTTGAAGTAGGTTTCATCAGTGAAATGTGTAAAGATCATCGTATTTCCATTGGGAAGTTTCAACTCTGTCTTTCAAGTTGCCTAATACATAAAATTATCTTCTTTTTCATAGTTCTAGTACTTAGGTTTAGTAATTAAGTTACATCCCAAAATGCACCGTAGCAATAATTTAGGGTATTTCTGGCTCTAGGGCCCTGTGTGCTAGTTATAGAAACAAATTTATTCACAGTAAATCAAGACAAACAGGAAGGCCTTCAGCTGAAATACTGTGGAGAATGTTTGCTAAAGCTGAAATGGATTAAAAAGCTTCAGTAAGACTTTGTACTAGCAACCTAAATGAAACACATTTCAGAATTTAAACATAAGTAGATAATTCAGTTTTTAAAGTACCTAAGGAGTACTAGCTAAGAGTCATGCATGCTAAATCTTGAAGAAATGCTACTGCTTTAAGTGCTTTAAGCTTTGCTAACGTAACTGACAGAGTGTAATTCTCCTTAATGAAGAACACAAAAGTCTGCTAAAACGTTTAACTATGTATTTTCATAACCCATGAGAGAGCATCTGCTTGTGCTTTATTTTGTACAGGTGCATCCATAGACTTAACTTTGATTTTTTGGATGATCATTATATTTTGATTCATTGTTATACAGCTGTAGTTAAGATATAGGTACTGCTTGTAATAGAAAACTCTCCACTTAGATACTGCTGTGTTCATGTAATGCTTTTCTATAGCATCCAACTTCCATTGCAGAATCTGGAAACCAGATGATCATATAATAAGAAAAATATTCATACCTGGTGTGTCATCCATAGATGAACAGCAGATGTAGAGATTTAAACATTCTGATAATAATCCGATAACTATTGTTAGCATGGCACTATTTCAGCAAATATTACTTTTCATTGCACAGCAAGCATTTCTGAATGTAATGAGATCAGTCTCCTACTTTGGGTTTTATTTTCCCTTTGGTGAATACTTGTGATGGTTTTGAAGTCCTGCTGTATTTTTCCCAGGGTTATAGGATACAAATCTGACATACACTCGTGCATCAGTTAACCACACGAAAGATGTCTCCTACTTTGGGTTTTATTTTCCCTTTAGTAAATACTTGTGATGGTTTTGAAGTCCTGCCGTATTTTTCCCAGAGTTATAGGATACAAATCTGACATACACTTGTGCATCAGTTAACCACACGAAAGACGCAGGAATCTCCTTTTCCTTTCAGCCAAAGAATAGGGACCTTACCAGTCCATGGGGCAAAGAGGCTGTGCCATCCTCTGGCTGTGCCTCGAGCCGGCTTCGTGATGCACCCGGCAGCGCGGCAGAGGCTGGCGAGGGGCTGCCCTGTGCCCCGGGTGGGGGGGACGGGGGGGGTGTGCTTCCAGGGTTCCCCCCTGGGAGATGCAGCGCGGTGCTGTGTGGTTCGGGTTCAGCTGACGAAGAAAGAGAGGACCTGTCTCTCTTTGGACTCAATGGGTTTTTTTCCCTTCCTTTTTCAACACCTGTTTGTGTTCTTCAGACTAGTGAAACTGGGCAAATAAACTAAAGGGGAAGATAAAAGGTCTGCATGTCTGGGTCCTTGCACTAAATTCTAAGAATAGATTGTTTAATGCTTCTTTATGGACACTTAAGGGCATCAGTGTGTCCCTGAGGATAGCTAGCTGCCTATGTGAAACACAGTCTCTCAGCATTTGTTGACCTAATGATTCACATGCTAGTTTTAGTGAGATTCTTCAGAACATCCAGTTTCCTGATTCTGAAAAAAAATCTCAACTTTGAACTCTGAATATCCCTCCTAGAGGTACAGTTTCACTGCGAAAACTGAAATGCTTCTGCTCTAGCAAAGCTTGCAGGAATAAAGCCCAGAGGATATACTACTGCAGAAGACATAGCTCAATTTTAGGCAGTAGAGCTCTGGCTATTTACATCACAACTTGTCCTTAAGCTCCTTTGTAATTTGGAAGTGTCCTAAGGATATGTATCGCAGGGCGGTATCTAAGTTCCCATTTCTTAGCTTCATGGCATGGCTGAGTTCTCATCATTTCTAGAAGTAAGTCAGTGTAGTTGGTTTGACTTCAGTGCAATATTTAGAAGAACCAACCCACATTTTGTTCATTTTGAAATATTTCCTTTAACAAAATGAATGCAATTAAAAAGAGATTTATTAAGACTGTCCAGTTTTCTCTGCTACTGAATGTGTTTACTGTTCAGAGTTTAATTTAGTTACTTTGCTTTTCAGAGATTTATTTTAAGCCTTCTTGATTTGTTGATATAGCAATTTGCACATTGTATAAGCTGTTTATAGATTTGAGCTGCTAGAAGGTTGTTAGGGATATGAATCTATTTTGCCTTCAGACATGTCTGTCAAAGAGTGATCTGCAAATGAAAATAATTACATACTGTTTCAGATTATGTTTCGATGGTAATTTTGATACCAAATACAACTGAAACAGGCTTTTTCTTTAGGGGAGAAATAAAAATGGAGAAAACCCACTTAGTTCCAGTGGAAGGAGCAAAGTCATACTTTAAAAAAAACTGTATTCAGGATTGGAATTGCTCTTTGTGAAGAGCAAGGGATATGATATCTGAGAGACAGAACGGGTTTGGTTTGTCATCTTCCCCTTTCAAAGCCCAACTAAGTGAAATATCTACAGCGTTCGGAAGAGGACTGCTTCACCTAGTCGCTTGTCCCCACGGAGAGCTGAGCAGATGTGTGTTGTAACTACAGAGGGGTGAGAACAAGCGGGCAGAAGGTAAACCCCGAGCTCTGGGTGGCAATACCTGCAGGCAGCGTCACTGCTCTTGTGTTCCCTTCCCGAAGAGCATCTCCACCACGGCTGGATTTGAGGGAGCTCTTCAGCTCTGACAGCAGAGGAGCAGCACCCCCCTCACAAGCAGTGATGGTGAGCTGTGTTTTGCCCATAGTTTCCTATGGTTAAAACACCTATTCATTAAAAAATGCAGAGGGGAGGAGTAAATGAAAGCTGGTTTTGTCATTAATTTTATTTTTCTGTACATGCTTTACCTGATTTCCTAAATCTGTCCAGTTTAGCAAAGGTAGGGCTGGTAAAAGAGTAAAGAATAATTAGAATCCAGCTCTAAACCTGTAAGGAAGGAGAGTTTCTTGCAAAGGTTTTTCTTGGATAGAAAAAGTGAACTGCATGCATGAACTATAAAGTGGGTGAAAAACACTGAACTGCTGAGTGCGGTCCCAAGCGTGACCGGTGGCTGCGTACAAACAGCATCCTCAGAGGTCACCGCTGGAGCCCATCTCATTCATCGTCTTCATTAGCGATGTGCAAAGGAGATGGCGCACACCTCCAGCAAGTTTGTGGGCCCCACCAAGTTGGGGGTAGCGGTGGGTACGCTGGGGTGCATGGCCACTGTTCAGAGGGCCCCCAACAAACTGGAGAGATGGGCCGACAGAAACCTCGTGCAGCTCAAGGAGAGCAAATGCAGAGCTCTGCATCGGTGGGGGAATAACCCACGCAGCCCCCCATGGGCTGGGGCCGGCCGGCTGGGAAGCAGCTGGGAAGGAGAGGACATGGGAGTCTGGCAGATAGATGATGAGCAGGAGTCAGCAACATGTCCTGGTGCAATGGAACCAAGCCCTCATCATGATGGTGCTGGCACATGTATAGCCAGTTCCAGTTAGATGTGAGGGAAAATGTCCTCCCAGCCAGAGCGGGTAACCCCAGGAGCAGGTTTCCCACAGCTGTGGAACCTGCGTCCTTGGGGGTATTCAGAACTCATCTGGCCAAGGCCATGGGCAGCACAGGGTAACTTTGGGGCTAGACCTGCTTTGGGCAGGACCTTGGATCCAAGGACTCGTACTACCTAAGTTATTCTGTGTTTCTAAGCCAAAGAAGTCAAGTGTAGACTACGCTTCACTGCTCCTAAAGGTCAAGGTTTATCTGGGCAGGGGACCTTGTTCACTGCTCCATCTCGCAGATCGGGAAAGTTCCTGACAATGAAGCAAATACTGAGCAAGGGGACAGTCGGACGATGGAAGAAGGGAATCAGCTCCCTTTTGGGGACACCCATAAGTAGCAGTAGTCTCCTTGGATTATAAAAATTGCAGCCTGGAAAATTATTATATTAACCAAACTGTTGGCGTAAATTGACCTAAATTATATGAGTTTGGCATAATTTTCTCTGTTTACATGAACTGAACTGTATGATGAGCTATTTTTAACCGGTGATAATGAACTCCAACAGCTTACGGGACACATGAGAAAGACGGGTCCAACTGTGCAGAGATAAGACTGGAAATCAGAAGTCTCCTCACAGATCTACTGCATGCTAAATATTTTTCATAAATGCTTTGAAACAGCTCAGATGGAAAATACTGTACAAACATAAAATAATATTGCTAATATTATTATACTTTGCATAAATGCTGCTAGCAATAAAATGAGATAAGGAACACAACCCTGCTACCACATAAAATTTATATTAAGCAGAATTACCTATGAACAGAATCTTTTAAGAGAGGCTCATTAAGGATCAGCTATCCTTCATGCTGTACCAAGTGATTAGTAACCACAGCGAAATAATCTTCCACCTGGCAGATAAATGTACTGGATGTCACAAATGGGTCCATTAAATAACAGAAATGGAGAACAGACAAAGAAAGACAGAACAAGAAGGATTTTAAAATAAAACGTGGCTGTACCAGTAGGTTGTGATGAGCTACTGTTACCAGTTTCCAGAAACTGCTGTCTTTCCAGTACCAGTCAGTGTATATATAGATATGGTTTTCATCTTGTTGAAAAGCACAATGCCCTTCTAGACTCTTCTGTTCTGAAGACTGCAACGCTTTCTACCATGGCCTCGAGTGGCCGTGGGCTATCACCCAGTGCCTTTTGCTAGAGCATATAGATGTGTTTAATCCTTCATTTTCAAGTTTAAAAGACGTTGGGATAGAAGAGAACAGACAAATGTGAAATGTGAAAATCTGATCTGTGATCATTACGTATGTATTTTAGGATGGCAGTGTTTTCCCTGGGACAACGTCTTAAGACGTTGTAAAGATCCACATTTCTGTATTTGAGCTGTTTCAGACTATTTTTCCATGCTGCCTACGTAGCCTGTGCAACTTTCAGTCTGAACAATTGTTTTCTGCAGAAATTCTAAATAAAGGGAAACCTTCATCTCACGCAAGCTGAAAACTAGTCAGGGGCTGTCTGTTTTACATCACTGCCTGAATTTCTTTGACAGGAATCAGAGGTGCACAGAAACAAGGGGAAAATGTGGAGTTACAAAGGTCAAGGTATCATTGCAATAATTCCTTAAATTGTAAGCAAGTAGCAGAAAAGAGGAAATAATTAGTATTATACTTTACCAAACTGACAAATTACAAGTGCAATCACTGAGTAGCCATATATTAGAACTGGGTGAAAAGGAATAAAAAATTAATAAATGTGAAAATAATTTCCAATTAAAAGGTTCTGTTGACTATGTTTGCATTGCTTTCTAATGTTTTTTTGGAAGTGTTTAAGCAAATCAAGATTTGTTTTGGCTAACACCCAAGATTTATTTAATCACAGAAAGACATTTTTTGGTGACTAAACAAAATTCATTTGAGTAAAAGTTAATTACAGTTTATAAAGGTTAGCCACAAGAAAGAAACAATGTTAGTCACTACACTTAGGTATAAAATCAGAGCCATAATAAGGAATTGTAGGTGACTAAATAATCCACAAAGTGGGAATTTTTTATTTAAAAAAATGTGCAAAACTAAGCAAATTTAAAACAGGTACTATATGTTTTCAGAAATTTCACTAATTAGGTTAAAAGAGTAGACTCACTAAACGCATTATGATGATATGGAAAAACTACAAAAATTAAGAAAATCATATGTTTAGTATTAACAGTTAATAATAATTTTCTCTTAGATTATAAATTAAATTAACTTCTATGCAAAGTCATGTAGTAGGTCAACTTAAAGAGTGGCAAAGTTTTGTAGGTTTTATTACCAATTCCATTTTTATTCTTGCTATTTTTTTGCCAACTAAACCCAAGTTACACATTAACCATTAAGTCTTGCTTTTCCAGAGTATCCTTGTTTAAGAGTAAGTATCTGCTTGTCCTATTTCTGAAATTCATTTGTGTTCAGGCCCAAAGCCCTTGGATGCAAAGGAGAAGACCTCAGGGCATTGCTCCAAACACCCAGTTTGAGATATATTTCATTATCCGGATTACATCTGGTACATGCATGGACACAAAAAGGAACAGGAGGAGAGAAGACTCCTGGTCTTTGCTGAGTCCCCATCGCTGGATTCAGGTGTTTTTACAATGAGCTCACTTTCAGAGGTCACTGGTGCTTTCTTGCCCCAGTCCCCACAAAGGCCAGCAGCAGATGAGCCCGAGCCTGGCGAGTGAATGGGGTTTGCTGCCAGCCCTGCTCTGCCGTGCCTAGGAAAACGGGGTGTGAGAAAGGAGGTTTTGCATCCTTTTACAAGGCAGTGTTCATCCTCAGTGTGGATCAATGAATATTGGATCCAGTCTAGTCTATGATTTGCTATGGCTTGCACCTGAATGATGTTCTTGATACTCATTTTGAGTCTGCATCATTTCGATGAATGATTTTAGTAGACTCAGTATTGATTTGTGCTGCTGAATTTGATCAGCTAATCTTTAGCTACAGAATTGCTGTTGCTCATTTTGGATAAAAACAATATACATTCTACTGCCTGGAGGAAGAAGTTTTCCTCTCCTATACCTGACA
>NW_009629263.1:53172-94371 GCF_000690535.1 Cariama cristata | reverse complement strand
CCTGCTGAAATTTATTTGCTGTGGTTTCTTCAGTAACCCATTTCTTTGCTATGGAGGTTTTTTTGTGGTTGTTTTGACTTGCTGCTCTCTCAGTTCTTCAAATCTTGCTTACCAAGATATGACAGAGTAAAATTTTAAAGCAGTAAAAGCAGTGGTGACCACACAAATCCTTTTAAATCCAATCTTCTGGGTAGCAGAGTAATACTTGTGACTGGTGGGAAATCTAGACATGCTTTTGATCTCACTGTAGATAGAAATTCCTCTACAAGATTTGCATTGGCTTTGCATTTTCATTTAGGGATTTTTAAAGTGATCATATATTTTGGGTAAATTAAAAAGGAAATGATTTAGTGGGTATGTGCAGATATTTCCTACTCATATTCTTGTTTGTGCTTTGAAAAACTTCTGTAGAATTTCTGACACTGCTCCCACCACAGATGGGTAATTCTGGTATCATGAAGTCTACATAGAAAGTCTGAAATAAAAGGCGATATCACAGCTGAAATGGCCGCTAAGGGTTAAAATTGCAGCCTGCGAAGGATCGCATCATGGAGCAGGGAAGTGCCAATAACAATTTTTCTCTCTGAAGCCTTGCTGTGGCATCACCTGCAGCAATTTTGCTCAGTTCAAGGCATTCGTATATCAGAGAGATTGTGACATACCAGGAGTGCAGAAAAGAGCCACAGGAACTGTTATGAAGCTGGACAGAGAGATTAAAAGAAGTGTTGTTGGGAGAAAGAAATTACAGGAGATTTGAAGGAGGTTAAAAAGGGAAGGGGTGGACCACCACTAGGAGCAGCATGTTGGATTGCTTTTAAATTGGGGGTTTCATGCTGAATGTTAAGAAAGAAATCCTTGGTGTTATTTCTGAGGGAGCCGGTAGCAGCTTTTCCACTCGGCTCCAGCCCATCCTTAGAATTGCACTAATAAACGTTCGGTAATGTTTTGCATTTGTATCATAGTAAAGGACCGAAAATGCTTCCACAAGAGAAGACGTATTGCTCTAGGCCCTTTCCCACCCTAATCTCCGTATAGGAAGCAAACAGAAAAATGCACACACCGAGTGCTCGCTGGGGACACTCGGCCGAATTATGATCTCCCAAGGACTAGCTCAGCAAAGTCCACGCACACAGCCAAAAGCTGGTTTGAGCCATAGTGTGAGATACAAGTAAAGCGATAGTAGTTGAACATTTATACCCCTTAATGAGGTCATATTTAATATGCTGTGAGCATTTCTGGTCACCTTATTATAGTAAGGTTATTGTAGAAAGGAGGTGACAGCAGGGGGCAATCAGTATTCTACAATGCAGACTTAAGCGTTTCGATTTTTTTCTGAACGTTTGTGAAAGTAGGGCTGCGTTAAAGGGAAAAAGGAGAATTGGAGAGGCATTGAGGTACACAAAGCCTGCCACCTATTTAAATTCCAGTCAGAAATAAGAGCAGAGGTTTGTCACTAAAGTAATGTGAAGAAAAGTTTAAAGCAATGAATTAGCTATGATTTCTTTAACGTGTAGTTAATAAACGCAGCTGCAGTCAGTATGAATTAGATTACTGACGACTGGCAATAGGATATTAAAAGCTACTCACACCAGTGCTTTCCAAACAACTATTTCCCACCTATTGTGCAATAGCGTTTTGTTATGGGTTCAGCGTGCTACTTTCAATTTACACTGAGGGAATTCTGGGGACTACAAGGGCTGAAATCCAGTTTAAATCGCAGTCTTTTGGAACTCACTCTCCATTCCCAGAAAAAAAAGGAAATGTTTCTGATTTTGCCGCAGTCACCTCCCACTCCCCCCTTCCCCCTGTGGGTGCAGAAACCCAGAAACGCAGGGGCTTTGTCCAGACATCGGTCCCTTCCCTCGGCCGAGGGCAGGACAGACCAGCAGCCTGAAATCTGCAGCCATGCGCTGCCTGTCTGCATCTGTACTAAATCCCCCAGGAGATGTTAAACTTTTGGCTAATTACAGGACAGTCATATAGAAAAGTATATATTTTTTTTTTCAATCTAAATAGATTTGGTTTTAATATTAAATCACTCTCTCAGTTTGCTTTCAATGGTTAGCTGTCCTGAGGACCACACTGTTCCTATGGACTGTTTCTCTTTGTTGTGGCAGAACCCCTGATTCCTTTCAAGCTGCTATCAATTCCGGTGCCGAGAGGTTTCACCTCCACTGTTTTAAATGCACTATGTTCTTTAAAAGTGCGGCATCAACAGCTCGTCCTCCAGGTCGGTGTACGGAGAGGATGGAAAACCTCTTGCTGCCCTGCAGAGAGTGTATCACACCACGGATTGTGCCCTTGCCAACGCTCCGCTATGAAATTATTCCCTTCTTAAATCCAAAAAAAATTCAGAAAGGCTCAGATTAGGTGCGCAAATTGTTACTGATTTTGGAAAATACTAAAGATTTTAGAGTCGTATTTTGAACACTGAATTTGAGTGTTTTTAACCTTTAGTTTATGGTGCCAATAATATGATTTGTGCTAAGGTAACTATCTGTTCATGCAGTAGGAATCTGTAAGTAAAAAACCCAAGTTTTTTGTTTCAAATGGATCACACTGATCTTGTGACTGACACCAAACACAGTTTATAACAGAAAAGTAATAACAGTAAAAGTAACAGAAAGCAGATAAACATGTATACAACCACACTGTCAGTCACTCATAGCAAACTATTCACTTAGAAACTGAAAGGGTATAAAATATTTACCATTTAAAGAGAAGAAAAGGAAGAGAAGTGTGGCAGAGAGACAAACGCAGAGATCAACACTATGATTCATATAAATATACTTTCTGATACTGAGGTCACAAGGCTCAGATGTGGTCCGAAAGAGGTGGTTGTGAACTGGAGTATTTGAAGATTTAATTATTGAGATGATCTGGTTTATGTAAGCTGCACTTTTAGCCCAATTAAAAAAAAAAAAACAACAACAAAAAACTAAAATATAAGAGCTATTATTCATACTCCAAGCTGAAAATGATATAAGAGTTATGGCATACTAACTTTTTTTCACATTGACATCTTTATATCTATATTTCTGGGGCTTTCAAAAATAAAAGTGAAGTCATGTCAATTTTGTGTGAAACACTGGAACTAAAATTAATTATGTTCCCTGAGAGGACGTACTTTTGAGAAACATGTTTTATGATGACGATGTAAGATTACACATAGATTTCACAAGCTGGTATCCCTATCGCTAGGGCTAATATTATTTCAAAGTAATGAAAAGTTTATTCTTTATGGTAAAACATTCAACAGATATATTTTAAAAAATGACTTGTTCTAATTGCTCTGTTTACCATTTGAATGTAATAATGCATAAACCCAGACATCTCTTGGTTTACAAATGTGTATATATTCCTCAGATTCATCAGAAATAATCTTTCCTTAAACACAAGAGGTTTGTCCGATCTTGTGTTACAGATACTTCACACGAAATTGTGTATTTGGTATATTGCATCAATTATATAGTTTTCAGAAAAATGGGTAGATAAAAAGCAGTACATATAGCTAATTGCTCTTCTGAGGCCAATTAGATACTTGAAAGTAGAGTAGCATGGGCTGAGACCAGGCAGCTGTCCCCAGTGAGCTGTGTTACATTTTGGGGGGTTGCAATGAGAAGGAAAAATGGCAAAGGAAAAAAAGATGCAAGTACAAAAAAAGTTGACCTTCTGGCAAAGAAAATTATGAAACAATCATGCAAATTCCTGTAGAGCAGTTGCTTTTGTGCTCTAATTTTTGTGTTAATAAACATGAGGTTTTTTCAGCTAAAATAGATTTTCTCATTTGAAGAAGGTATTTGGATTAAATAGTTGAAAGCAGGGAAGATACTGGAGAATATTCAATTATCCTTTGATTCAGAGATTAGTTATTCTTATTAGTCTGGAAAGGCTTCAGATTATTCATTCTGTTTTGTTGTGCTATACATTGGTTACATTTGATTGCTAATACTTGATGAGTGTTTTCTGTAATTAAAAACCCTGGTTGTTGCAAAGAACAACGAAATATGCATAATTTCCCTTTGTCTTTTTTTTTTTTTCACCTAACGTGAAGCTGTTCATACTTTGTAAATTAGGAGAGGTAAAATGGTCTATAAATGTGTCAATGACAAACAACCACTGAACTTTTGATTTCGTAGTCCAACTATACCGACAACCAATCTTTCATTAGTTTCATCAGACACAACTGTTCTGACATAGCTTGATTCAGCGCTGAAGCATGCTGACAGCTCACCTGACACCATAAATGATGCTGGTAAGTCTTCTTCCTCAACAAGATACTTAGTCTGGAGAGTGAAGTCTGGGTTGGCCTCTAGTCCAGAAGGATGCTGGGGTCTCTCTCTGCAGTCATCACACCGTATTTATACATTCACAGCCCCCCATGCTAAATTCATCTTTAGCAGACACTCAGAATCTGATGATTAGAGATAATCTCGACATACAGATGAACACTGGGTTTGACAGCAAGTTATTTTGTCAGTGCTTGTGAAAGGGAAGCTGACAGCCCTGGTGCAGAAGACCTGGAAGTCTGCCCTTGCCCTTGCCCTTGCCCTTGCCCTTGGGTCAGAGCCGAGGACAGGATGCAGGACCCTCACAACTTCTATTCTCCTCCCCTTCCCCGACTCCCACCTCAGTTAGAGGTCTCCTGTAGAGAACTACTGTGTGCGGTGAGAGTGAGTTCTTTCACCCCCAGCCCTAACAGAGCTTCCTATCAACCATCTTTCGTCAGGACTGTGGATTAAAGATTTTGTTTTTGATGTTGTTTTCCTCATACAGGGTCTATGCATGAGGTACTGTTGGTATTCAGCTTTAGTTGGAAGTATTCAATACAAACAAGAATGTTTTAAATTTGCAATAAAACTCCTGAAACACGTAATTGCTATTCGGGGGGGGGGGGGGGGGGGCGTAAAACTGCTTCTGTTCATAAGAGAATGAGCAGCGATTGCAATATTGATGGAAACCATTAATGAAAATCAAAAAGTATTAGAGACAAGAAGTGGACAAAATACCTAGGATCCAAATTTGATGTGTCCAGTATCAAATCTCCAGCAGCATCCTGAGAATAAAAGTGAACACTTCAAGGTCCATATCCCATATATTTTCTAACTGCACTGGTGAATGTTAACCTGGCAGTAACTTGGGCTTGTTTGTTACAGCATCACTGACACGAGCATCCCTTCCAGGGCCAGCTCCGGAGGGCAGGCAATGCAGGGTGCTCACCATGCACAGCTCTTGGGGTTGGCCTCCTCAAGAGCAGGCTGGACTGGTCCATGCTACCAGGTACTTAGCCCTGAGTTCCTGTGACCCTAAATGGTATTCTGATTTTTCCTCATTTTTTTTTTTTCAGCTCCCATAAGGCAAAATGCTGCATGGTTTTATTGTAGAGCAGTGTTTTCACAGTGTGAAATTCAAAATGTGTTTTGCGTGCTGTGGAAGTATGTCATGAAAGCGCATGAGAGTGACTAAGGATTAAATGCTTGATGGGGTGGTGCTGGAGAACTAGCTAGAGCAGAAGAAAAATCTGATGCAGTTGTCACTAGATATTCACTAGAATCAATATTGCCTTTTGGGAAGGGTCTCACAATCCTTTAAATCATACCATTTTATTTTGGAGACAATTCCAGAGGTCATGGTAATGAAGAACCTGTGAGCTAATGAATATTAGCAACACATAAGGACCTGGGAACGAACTGCAGAACTAATGGCAGCTTGGCTGTGTCATGTCCAGACTAAAACTAGGACTAGCCAGAGCCAGCTTGGGACTTATCATCAGTGTACCTTAAACTCAGTTTTTCCACTCTAGTTATGAGGGCAACAATAATGATTTAGGGTGTGGTTCACCACCCAAGTATAGAAATCTGGAAGATGGCTGTCGACAGCTGAAGAGTTTCCTCTTCATTGTCTGTGGGGAGAAGTAAGCACTTTGGGTGTGATTAACTTTGTTCTGTACAGGAGAGAGGGCGTGAGGAAGACCTGGCCATTGGACGGGGACACCGCAGCGGTTGGACCCAGCAACCCCACCTTGGCATCCACGGCAGGAGCTGCCGGCAGGGCAGGCAGGGCTGCTGCATCAGTTTTCACTAACAGAAGTCTCTTCAGATGGAAAAATGTGTGACTGCTCCAACCGGCATAAAGTTGTCTCTCACAGAGTAAGCAATTGTTGAGAAAGGGACAAAGCAAGAAAGTGGAAAAGTATCTTTTTCTTTTAGAAAAGCATCGTAATTACAGAAGCATGCAGAATGCAATAACGTATTTTCTGTTTGCTACTCACTGCCTCAAAGCAATTTAAACAGCCAAAGGAAATGACAACTGGGAAGATTTACAGTATGTAAAGGCAAAGAGACATAGCTAATTGGCTTTAGACAGTTTTGAAGGGAATCCTTTTGTAGAAGCATAGACACACCGTATTTTATTTTATTTCATGGTGGTGTGCACACAGCATGCAAAAAAAGAGAAGGCAAGATTTCAAGCATAATTGCATATAATCTTAATTAAAAATGATAACGATATTTCCTTTCCATAACTTACTTTCCACAAAGTTTCTTTGTAGAGGAAAAAAATGGTAGATGAGAGTTACCGATGAATGAGACGTACACTGAACGAGACGCTTTCTCCTTTTGGGATGGGTTTGCTGACATCAGCTGAGCTTCCATTTTAAAATCGAAACATTAGGAAGCAACCGTTCCCTGACTGCTGTCATTCCACACTCCAACGGAGCACTCCACTTGCAATATGGGAATATCCCAGAATCCCAGACTGGTCAGGGCTGGAAAGGACCTCTGGGGATCATCCAGTCCAACCCCCCTGCCAAAGCAGGGTCACCTACAGCAAATTGCACAGGACTTTTCAGACTTAACAGGAAGCCCAAAACCTCCTAAACCAAGGCAAAATTATGTAAAGTAACCGCTTGGATTGATCATATGATAATACGGGAAAAATATTAAAACCAACCCATTCCTCATGTATAAATATTTCACAAATGACATTATACGTATTCCTTTAATAATCTTAATATTATTAATCTTATAGGGCCAAGCTTATTTGATACTTTTTAAAAGGTTTAATGTTCTTTAATACTCCTGTGGAGCAACCTTGAGAAACTGAAGTGGCACATTACAAAACCCACACACAAGTTACAAAGAAGTCTGTGACAAAACCAAATTTTGAATCCAGAATTCTCCCAAACCCCGTCTGAATCTTACTTTGTGACTGAGACCCCTTTTTTCTTCCTTACCAGTCATACCTTTAAGATTTTTGCAAACTGTCAAATAGAAAACACTGATTGCCTTTAAGTTAACCACACACACACTTCAAACACCTGGCTTGGCCAAGTAGCCAGGGGTCCTTGAGTCCCCGTTAAGGCAGCTGGAGAATCCCCCCGTGCAGGCAGGCGGCTCCGTCGGAGCAGCGGTGTGCCGGCATCCCCAAGGATGCATTTCCCTTCACCTGGATCTGAGCGTGCAGAGCACTTCAGAGCCGCAACGTGCTCGCCTTCATCTGGTCTGTGGTAGCTCCCTTCCTTTTCCACAGATTTGCCTTGCTTTTGCAAAGGGCTTCATATGCTCACCACAACTGTCATGCTTCCCTTTGATTTCTCTTCCACCAAGGCAGTGGGATGAGTTCTCCAGCATCAGTTTAGGAAGAGAAAAAGCAGAACCTCAAGGAATCCTGCAGAAAGTCTCCCTGCAAAAACCACACAAACACTTTCATGGTCAGGAGACAGCCTTGCATTTATGTATGAGTACATTTCCACCATCTCGCAGTGCAAAGTCTACTGTAATTATTGTAAGGGTCGATAAGTTATCACAGCAAAGGACATAAGGTTACCCTGCCCCTCAGCCTCATCACCTTAGTAGAAGAAGTGATCATGGAAAATAATGTCAGCATCCTACTTTCTCAACATGTTGGGGAGGATTGAAGGCTAGTGCATTTTCTTCTTGTTTCTAGGTAAGCATCTGTCCCGCATCTGCTCTTCCTCTCACATCCCACTTGGTGGTTTATTTTTACTAGTCTACTTCAGAGAGTTGTTTGCCAAGAGCAGCTTTTGCAACTCTGTGGAGCCACAATCTCATCTCTGTTTTGTTGTTCCAAGTGGGGTAAATTCTGAAACACATCCATGGATCAACCTATACAGCTTGCTTATCTCCGAAGTCTTTCCTGTAGAGGCAATAGAGGGGAAAGGGTAGACTTCTTCCAGATTTGACTGAGATCTTGCTCACAAAAACTAAGAAGGACCATTTAAAAACATAATTGTCTGCAAAATCTAGTAAATATTTTGCTAAACCCAAGTCACTGAAAAGGCATTGTCCTTCAAAAATACCAAGGACTTAATTTGATCACTAAAGCATGAAAATGAGGAAAGTGCAACACTGGCTTCATTTTCAGGAAAGGAGGTGCTGCCGTCGCCGGTGTTTCCTCCGGGGGCCTGGGCCAGGTGAAGGCCACCTCAGGTAGCGGCTCTTGCGGATGCCTTTGTTTCGGCACTCTGCTAATGATGGATTTCACAGCTGGACAGTTCCTTTAGCAGCTCTGCTGACATCTCAATTAGCAAATCTTAACCATGAATAACAGCATCTATCCATGGGATTTAAGTTTTTTAAACCAACCTTCTGTCTTTTCTACAGCTTCCTGCATTTTACAACTTCCAAGTCTCCGGATCATCACTTCATCCTGCATTACACCCAAGCATCAAAAGTTAGTTTTAGCTGAATCTAAAAAAGGAGCTGTGAGCAGGGAAAGGATGTATTATCATCTCAGCTGGATCGATTTTACAGGCCCCTCGGTGCTCTGTCACTTTTAACAGCACATGTTCAGTACTGAAGAGCCCAACGTGAGATAAGTGCTAGATCTTTTAACGGGGTGGGGATGTTCAATCCAGCACTCCACTAATACTGGAAGCTGTTTGATCACTAGCGATAGATTTGTCACTTAAGACAAAGCGACACCTCTTCACGTCTCTCGTGTTGTTGGATTAGGCCCTCATTACATTGTGAATATTACTCTCACCCAGAAGATGGGAGGAGGTGAGGTACCGAAAACTGAAGGTGTGCCTTTACCGACACCGACAGCCATCTAAAGATGCACTGCTGCTGCTCACATGGCACTTACACATTAAAAGTACATCCTTTCACCAGAGGAATATCTTCAAGCTGAGCACACAGCTCTCCTTTTGTCACTTGGCACTTCTTCATAGAGCCACCAGCCTTGTCTTTAGTCGGTCTTCAACAGAAGCCTGAAAGGCGTTTTAGGTTACAAATACACAGCGCAGTAGCTCATTGCAAATGGCAAAGTAGCCGATGAGCTGTGGTGGCGGTCATGAAATATGCATGTGGGCGATGAGTGCTGAGTGGAAATGTAAGCTGTTAGGGTTCCGATTTCATTCAGGCTATTATAAATCCATAAAGGTTTCTCCAGAATTATCTGGACTTGTAATGTGGGATAGCAGGATAAAGCATCTTTAATTCCTGCGAATGCAAATGACATCAGAGTGGAGTCTATTATTTCAGCATGAAAGTTTAGGCATTTTTTTCCCCCTCATGACTAAGCTTTACTGCTAAGTACAAAAGCTAAAAGGAAATTATTAAGTATATTCTCTTATGGTATATAAAATACTTTTTATTTTAGGCTTGAGTACCTGATTAGTCCACTGCAGTGCTCAGGACGCCACATCTGATCACACTTGCGTTCTCCTAGCACGACGAAAGCAGAAAGCACTTTAAAAATGAAAGACATGGTCAGTACAGACTCTAAAGGAGGGGTTAAGTGAGGATTAAAAGCAATATCAAGAAGCACAGTGATGGTCAGAACTGCAGGACGATTGTGGAGTAGAAAGTCTTAAAATGGTTCTGACCCTGATTTCCCAAGTAATTTTTGCATGGTGTTGAATCAGAGCTAATACTTTGGATGTGCAGCTCCGTGTCTCTCGGCTGGCTGCCCCCCTTGCCTGACACCATCACCCCAAGGCACTCCCTTCCCTCCCAGACCCCTCCACCCCTTGCCAGCAGACCTCCTCCTGCCCCGTCTGCTGCCGAAGGATTGCAGGTGAGTGACAGGGTGACTCTGGGCTCTCACCGTCATGGAATCACAGTGAAGTTTTGATCTGGCTTTGCTATTTTAAAATTTCCCGGAGATCTCCAGCATCACTGATGCAGAATCACTATTTACAGCCAGCAGTTGAGAACATTTACTTTGAATGTGCTGTTGATGCTTTAGGAAAATTCCTCTCTGTGGCTAATTTCTGGTTGCAAGGATAGGCTTACTTAGCCTTGCTTAGAACTGCTAACAGTGAATATAATTCAGGCTTAATGAGCTGTGAACAACTTTGGGATTTTTTTTAATCCTGTGGGAAGACTGCTGGGCTATTGAACAGTTTGAGCATAGGAACTGCAAAACCATCCAGAGTCCCAAAATGTCCATCTTGGGAGATGTGGAACTAATGAAAGGAAAACACTTTCTTGAAACTGGCCTCCTTTATGGGTCTGCCCTTTCCTTCCTGGCTCGTAGAGACAGTGATTGCAGTGAATGACCAGCATGACTGGGGAGTGGGGAAGTCATAATAAGGATTCAGGTCACCTCATGTAGATCCAGCAGCAGTAACATCTAAATAATTCACAAGTTTGTACAACCATATATTTTTCTTTCATCTTGGTGCTAATGTAGTTAACATTAATTATAATGCTTTGTTGCAATAACACTGCAATGACACTCAACTCTCCTTTTTTGAGTTTGGGAAATCAGGAGTGATTCAGTACGTTGTTGAAGGTCCCCTGCCAGTCTCTGTGCAGCTCCATACAGTCTGACCTCACTCCTTCATTTTTGGAAGAGGTTTACCTGCTAGTTCTTTTAATTCAGCATCCAACTGTCTAACATGAAATGACCCAAAGGGGTGAAAAGAAGTCATCATCATGTTAATTCTTCACCATCATTTGTTTGGGCTCTATCACAAAATGATACCTGTGTGAACTGTGTGAGTTAATTACCATCTGTTCAGTCTAGAAGGAGCTGGCCGGTAGGAAGGAGCTAACTCCCCAGCATTTGGCACAGCACTTTCAAGTACACCCTTCAGAAGGATGTTATTACTTCCATAAGTCAGTGGTAGTTTTGGTTCAGATTATGAAATCTTTGTCTGCAAAGTAATTTTCTTCTTTTGAAGGTGACACATCCTTAATTAACATACTTATTTTAGTTCAATTAATATTTATAACATTTTGCCCAAGAATTTTTTCCTGTATTCAATTTAATGCTACTTGTTCTAACTCTGAAATCACTCCTTGCTTTAGTGACACACTGTTTGCAGTCTCAATTAAATGCTTTGGTTATGTTTGGTACCTTAGCAAAATAAGCACTTTCTATTTATTATCTAAATCAGTAATTGGAACATTTTGGTATTTTGCTGCTATTTGGTTATATGTGATGTCGTGCAGATAAACATATTTGGTGGACTTAACAGAAGTCAATATTTAATAAATGACTGCCCTATAGGAACTTCATCTAAACTGTGAAATTAATAATAAATGTTTTCAAATAGATGCTTTCCAGCATATGGCCTTTTGAATCATTTATAAGTTGGGCCCCTTCAGTAAGTCTTTTCATATTTAATGTATTAAGTTGGAGTATTTATTGCACTTCTGAAAAGAACAAAGAATGAGGTTCAAGAGGAAAATCACTCAGGGTTTGGATGAAAGGAAAACCAAATATTTTAGGTCATACATACAGCTAGTCAGGGATAGTCTGTGCCTTTAGGTAGAACCTTAAATAAAACCCTGTTCTTCCCATCCTCACACAAAGGCTTAAGTTCTGCATTCACATCCGAAACGTCACTTCTCCAGCACACCCTCGTTATGCAGAGCAAGCATTTGACCAAACCCTTAAAAAGCTGTGGTGGGCTCTTTTCCTTAGCACAGACAGCAAAAAATCATCCCTGCCCACCTGCTGCCTCTCTCCTGCCAGCCCCTGGCCTTGGGGCGGTTCCGAGGGCACATCTCCCCGCGCATCTCTGGGCTCCTCTGGTGAGCCCTTCTGCCAGGACCACGCAAGCGGGCTGCAAAAGGGCTATTTTATGCACTTCTGTATAAACTGGATTAAGGCTATGGGCAATCTGGTTCCTCATGATAAACGCAAATGAATTATTGCACTGGAAAAGCAGTGTTTTCTTGATTTGGTACCTACAGGGAAACCTTCAAGGAGGCTTGGTATACAGTCACGGCTGGAGTTACCTAGCAGAGAGTGGGTATTTTGGCCGCTAAGGACTCGTGTGGAGGTTCTGTCGAGGAGGCTGTTGCAGGTTCCTCCCTCACCCCTTCCCTGTCTGTGCCTCCCCAAGCTCCTGAAGGATGCTGGGCAAAGCCTACCCAGCCCCTCTCCGCTGGTGCAGCATGACTGGCTCGGTGCCTGGCTGGGGACAAGCTTGGGCACCTGCCAGACCAAAGCTGAATCGTACGTGGCCGTTGCAGTATGAGGTGCTTGTAAAGATCAGCATTCGGGTTTGCAAAGTGCTTCACGGGGACAGGGTGGCCATGAGAAGAGATGGAGGCTGTGCTCCATGTAACAGACTTGGATTAGATATACCCGTAACAGTACTTAACCTGGAGAAAATGTAAATATTTTCAAGAGCTGAAAAGTACAGGCATTTGTTGTTTACCTTTCTTGTGGTAGCAAGACAACTGGAAGCTTGCATTAATAATTGTGAGTTATTTTATTTTCAAAAGCTACAAAATCTGTAAGCAGGCACTAAAAGAAGATCAAGGCACCAAAACAAAAATTAAGTGCCTTTTCGTGTAAATGAAAATTATGGATCACTTTTATTTGCATTCTACTAGCAAATACATGCTGTAAAAGTCAGGAAGTGTTTGTAATGCAGGTCTTCTGGATGACTTGGCAATATTAAATTTAGGTATTTTGTTGTAAAGATTAATGTTGCTAATGTATACAAGATATTCTGCACCTGTAACACACAGATTAGCATTTATTATTAGCAGCACTCTGCCTACTCATTTTGCTGCATTACCCATTTGTCTGAGAAGTGTGTTTGTGCTGTGGTTTCACTAACAAGATTACGGTCTGTTCAAATGGGCTGATCTAAGCTGCAGAAGGCAAACGAACAGCAGAAGGCAAACCAAACATCTTGGTCTGATACCTTGCAGATTCAATAGGTCTCACCGTGATACCAGGCCCTGATATCATTTCAGCTTATATTAATACGAGGCAGCAGGACTTAGCTGTGGATGAACAAGCTCCCTGCCTCCCTATCAATGAACCATGCAGAAACTGTGGAAAAACAGCAGCTCAGCTTCCCATCCTCAGCGCTGAACCTGAAATATTTCTTTAACAGAGCACAGAAGAGCCCAGGACCACCAGAGAGTCAGGCGTTACGGCTCTGAAGCAGAGGAGATGCTTCCCAGCAGGACAGAGAAGGCCGTGTGGATGCTGAGGGTGACTGAGGTTTCAGACATGCCCAGTACTTGGTATCATCAGCCTTGCACAGCTCTCGAGTCAGTGTCCTGGCACACTCCTATGAGGCTAATCTTCCCCTGCACAGAAGCACAAGTGCTGATTTAGACATTGCGTATTCTGCCAAGCATCGAGACAGCTGGAAGTCGCCTGTCCCAAAGTGCAGCACCCTGGGGTCCTCTCGGCTGATCCAGACCTTTCAGTTGCCCGTGTCTGTACACCAAACGACACACGACGTCGCAAACCTCCACTACGCACCGCAGCTGAAATTTGCAAGGGGCTTAAAAAGAACAATTTATTTCTCAGCCTGACTAAAATGCAATGATCATTCAGTAAAGATCTAGAGGTACAGAATTCCTTATATTGACTTGATAATTTCATTATGATTCCTTAATAAATCACTGTATCCAAGTGCTAATAATATTTGTTTGCAACAGATGTTTTTCATTGGTTACATAGCTCTCTTGCAATAGTGTTTTAGTTAAACACTCTGGTCTTATGCCATAAAAATAGATTGCAGACATCACTCAAATTCACACAGATTCATTTGAACTTTTGCTTCAAATTTCTGTAAAGTTTCCAAACCCTTAAGATCTTTACCACCTCTGACCAGCTGCAGTACGGGTATGGCAGGTTTCCCTGCCCTTGTTGAAGTGAGCAATTATGCAGAATGCATGCCTTTGAGGACAACCTATTTCTGGATTCCTAATTGGTGTGTATTCATAGACAGGAGAATGGATGCTGTTTTCACTTCTAAAGAAAGCAAGCAATTTAAAGTGACGGTTTGAGAAGAAAATTAATACAGGATTCCATGTTCTACTCTCTGTAACGGAATCTGATGTAATCTTTATGCCTTCTCAACAGTTCTTTTTAATAGGAAAAATATTTAGAGGAAAAAAAGGATTTTTCCCCCGTCCCCAAAGTTTAAAATTCTCTCAAACAAGTGAAAATGTAGAAATCAACTTTTACCTCGTGGTCTTCAGACATGAGACCCCATGAAATGTTGTTGGTTTGGGTTTTCTTTTATTGAGAACGTTGGTAGGCCAGAGCAGCAGCAAAGGAAAACTGGACAACAATTTGCAGTCCTACTGCTTGGCCATGGTCGGTTGGAATTGGTGCGAATGGCTCTGCAGTTTGCCAGCAACGCTCTGAAGCAAACAGTTGCTTAGGGGGTTGCCTAATTAAACACTCGCTTTACTTCTCCTGCAAGGTGGCACCTGCTTTCCAGAGGCTGTGCTAAACCACAGTCCAAAGTTTCCACAGTTTCAGAGGAATTATCTTCCCCCCATCCCTTCTGCCTTCTCCCTGCCCCCTCCGTACATAAACTCTCAAGCTCTAACCAGTACTCTAACACACATAAATACGTTTTTTCCTGACAGCAAATGCAATTATTCTTCTTTTATTTCAGTTGTTGGAGACTGGAGAGGCAAGAGTCATGCTGTTATGTTCTCTAAGGAGCATCGTATAGATTTAAACACAGTTATTTGTGAACAAGGACTAATTTCAAAATCCCTGTGCTCTCCCCCAGACCCTAAGAGGAATACAGTCTAACAGCTGGAGATAACATTAGCAAAGTGCAGCGAAGCCTATCACATAGAAACTGAGAAGTCAATACCATCTCCGTAGCCATATTCTGATATGAAGGAAACTATTTCGTATGAAAACTCTTCTGATTTTCATCAAGGCTATGAGAAATGAACCATCAAGGATTTAGCCATGCTGGATTAAGATGTTACTGCTCCTAAACTCCGGCCCAGCTTGACTGGCCCTATGCCAGGGAATGCAGTTCCTTGAGAAAGAGGGAAATTGCAGTTTTCTAGGAGGGGAAAACTGCCCGTAGCTCAGGTGCAGACCCATAACCTGGTGGAAACCCACCCCACTGGTTGTTTAAGGTAGCATGGGGGGGTATGAAACAAATACTCTATTTTGATACTCCTCTAACAGCAGTAATAATTTCTAGGCAAAAGCAAAATTTCCCACATGGCACCTCTTGTCCATCAGAGTGGAGAGGAAAAGGAAATGTGCTTCCAACAGATTTTCTAGATCACCGTCACCCCAGATGTGAGTGACTGCAGGTTTACTCCGGGTTAACAGAGCAAACCGTGTTTAGATGAGGGCTGGCTTTTTAACCACCGCATCCCGCTTAACCACACCAATGGTGGGTTTTTTCCGCTTGGTGTAGTGGAGCCTGGTAGCAACTTGTTCATAAAAGAACTTTTTTTTCTAGTGTTGCCATCAAGCAGCAACTTTACGTAGTGTCCTGGATAAGATATACAAATCCAGGAGCCCAGGAGAGAGTCTCCCACAAGAATCTATAGGGCTTTGGGGAATTTGCTTAAAGATGCAAATAATGAAGGCAGAGATTGTAAAAAAAAAAAAAATTTAAAAGGAAAGCAATGTGGTCATCTAAGAGTTTGAAAGAGGGGAAGAAGAAGGATACCAAGTCAGGAATGAAGGTGACTTTTGCTATTGTATACTAATAAAGAAGAAAAATGATGCAGAGGAGATGAGGAAGAATAATTCAAAGAAAACAATCAGTAAGGAATTTACACTGAAACAAACAGGCAAAGGAACAAAAAGGAACCAGAGAAAGCTGGCAAGGCAAGTGGTTGAACTGCTATCCTGGGAGATATTTATCTATGTGAGATGGCTAAGAATAACTAACTCGATCCAGGCAGACGCAACGGGATGGAAATGACAACAAATCCCTGCCAACTCCGTCTGCAATGTCACTCCCAAACACTCTCTCATTTTGGTCTCCCGGAGCACAAGTCACATTTTATGTCATAGACTACAATCAGATTATTTCCTGTCACAAAGACAACCCTGTTTGATTCATACAGACAGCACCTATCTTAGCTGTCATCTAGGATTGGTTTTTATTACAAGAAGCTGTATTTTGGCTGTTTGCGGTTTGTTGTTGGTAAGCCTCCCTCAACCCTGGGGTGGATCCCGAGTGTTGAGACCACCAACACTGCAGTACACGTGTCCTTACACCTGGAAGTTAAGTAGGTGTCACACGCTAATCGCACCTTAGTACTCCTTTTGGAGTGCTGTGTCCAGCTCCGGGCTCCCCAGTACACAGCAGACACAAAGCTACAGGAAAGAGTTAGGCAAAGGGCCAGAAAAATGATTAAAAGACAGAAGCATCCCTCATACACAGCGAGGCCGAAGGAACTGGGGATGTTCAGCCTGGAGGCTGAGGAGAAGGCTCAGGGGGACCTTACCCACCCGTATCAACACTTGATGGGGGGAGTAAAGAAGACAGAGCCAGGCTCTTCTCAGTGGTGTTCAGTGTCAGGACAATAGACAATGGGCACAAACTGAAATACAGGAAATTCCATTTAAATACAATAATTTTTTTTTTTTTTCTTTTTTTTTTTTTTACAGTGAGGATTGCCCAGAAAGGCTGTGGAGTCTCCATCCTTGGAGACGTTCAAAAACCCAGTTGGATATGATCCTGAGCCATCTACTCTAGCTGACCATGCTCTGAGCAGGGCAGCTGTACTGGATGATAACCAGAGGTTCCTTTCAACCTCAATTATCCTGTGACTGGTATACTCTGTAACAACAAGAAAAAAAAATGCCTGTCTTAAAACAATGATATATAATTAAAACACTGTATCATTTCACTAATCATAACTCCAGGAGATGTTGTTCACTGGCACAGTTTATCATAGCACTATTATGACACTGGCTTGATGCATGTTATAAGGCCACTGTGCTAATAACCCACATCATAGAAATCTGTAGATTCTTCTGTTTTACTACTTCCTAATGTACAACAAATGCCAAGATACTTCATGAAAAGCAATTATTGTTGCTAGATTTTCCCACACTAATATTTTTTTAATACATATAAGCTTCAAGGCATAGTCACATTCACGTTCTTTGACATGACAAATATTAACTGAAGACTGAGTAAAAAAAGATCTTCTATTGGCACCTAAACCTGAGAAGTCCTGAGCTCTCTTCCCTTCACTTGAGGTTAAAATCCTGCCTGGGATGAATGGGAGTTTTGCTATTCAATTCAGTAGGGCCAGAACCTTGCAAGTAATCAGTTCTGAGATATGCTTTTAAATTAATAGACAAACGGTCTAAATCAGTTAATATAACATACTGTGGGATGCTTTCATAGATTTCCCCAGCTTACAAAGAGCTAAGAAAATTTAAACTTAAGTTAGCTAAAACTTGTACTATTAAATCCCTAAAAATGCTCTAGGATTCCCTATAATTAAGATTCCAGCAGAGCCTCAACTGAACTTGTATGCCACAGGCATGGAGACCCCCACCAGCCTTTCCCACTGCTCTCAGTTGGTACCAGCTGGTGACCCCAATTACATGTGAAATTTCTGAGAGTGGCACAAACTGAAGCCACATCTCACAGCCCCCCTCCCTCCCCAGGCAGAGGTCGGAGCAAGTCTTGGGGCTTTCCTGGCCGATGACCCATCGCAAGGAGAGCACAGGAGCAGGCCCAGTGGGATCTTTGGCTCAGGAAGGCATCAACGACCTGCCAACTCTTCAGCATGTTCTGCTGTCCCGTGGGTATCGCCAGAAATCAGTTGTTTAGCGTAGGTTGTGATAGAGTTTCCACTCAGCTGAGTCTCATCGATTTTTAAAGACTTTGGACAACTTGTAAGAGCCTGGCAGGCATCTGGCAGCTTAGGGCAGGGTTGGAGAGATGCAGGGAAAACACATCATGGTGAGCTGGGCAAGAGGAAGGCTTAAGCAAATGAGATTAAAATCCTTTTAAGTCTAGACGACTGGAACGTCTGATTTATACTTACCCACATTTTAGATTAAAATAAATCTATTTCCAGGTCACCTTTTACAGCTTTATTTCAGATCCCTTATCTGAAGAAAAGCAGAGGACAAAGTAATGTTGACACAACTGGAGGCACGAATGAACACAGTGACTTTCTTCAGTGTGTACTGTAATGACACTTTAAATTCAGTTTCTTACAAGATGTACTCTTTGATTGTATCCGTTCTGTCACGGACTTCCAAAATATGTAGGCTTTCTGGGAACACATTGAAGTATAATGATTATATACATATATATTTTTTAATGAGCCAACAACATCAGAAAATTGACATCACAGATGGCACAAATATTAATCCTGTTAAAAGTATTAAAAACCGTGAATTGTATCTTATTTTATTGTAGCTAATGACCATTCATTATAATGAAAAAAGCAGAAGTTTCTGATGTCATCTCATGGTATTCTCCTATGGCAGCAGGGGAAACTTTCCAGTTGTTTTAGGGAAGACAAATCCAGGTGGAAATCTGGACTTAGAGTAGTGATGATCACTGTCACAATGGGTACAGCATATATGAAGTAAAGATACTATCCATCCTAGTTTTAGTACTACGTATTATTAATCATGTGCAATGGAAAAGAAAATATGTTAATTAACCTGAAAATGTCACGAAGCGAGGAAAGACTGTAAGGAATTGAAAGAAAAATCTCAGAAGAGAGGAACCTTATTCAGCCCCGTTTCAGCTGGCTGGCACGGTTGCAGGTACCTCTGCTGAGAAGGGCTGCAGAGCTAGGGACCGTGCCCAGGAGAAGGGAGCGGGAATGCCCCAGAAGTGAGAAACCCTGACTTGTGAGGAACAACAAAATAACCTGCAGGTGTTTATGGGCAGGACAAAAAAAAACCCAAACCCCAAACAACAAAACCCACAAGTCTCCTGTGAAGAGATAACCTTACAGTACAGGAGAAGTAGCAATGGGGATAAACTACAGAAAGGGAGATTAGTTTAAATAGGAAAAAAAATGAAGTTCAAGGATTTTGCATCTCTGTTTCTATGATAATAGAGATGTAAGGTTTTTCATATTCTAGCTTTTAGATTTACAACCAAATGCTGAATGTCGACAAGTTGTTGGGGCTTACAGCTCCCAAGGTCTGAAGAAGCCCAAGACAAGTCACATCTATGGGAGCTGCAGACACCATAACCAGGGTAACAGAGGAGTTCCTACCATTCCCTAGTGGGTCCTCAAAAAGAGGTAAACTGACAGACACATGCCCAAACTCTTTTGCTTCTGAACTAAATGTGTGTCTGTACGGAAACAACATGTCATATCCAGATACTATAGCTAGATGTGTTTTTGCTTCTGAACTAAATGTGTGTCTGTATGGAAACAACATGTCATATCCTGATACTATAGCTAGATGTGCAAGGAATAATGTTCTGCATTTATGGCCATTACTAATTTATATACATAGGCATGTATGTGTGCACATCTGCAGAGGGGAGGGTCAAAATAACCAGCAAATATTTAAAGGCAAAATTGCGCTATCTGTGACTGGTTTTAGTACAAAAATAGCTCATCGATGTTGTGGAATTTCAGTTGAAGTCCCAATACAAAGTACATCCATACCAGCAGATTTTTTTCACATAGAAATCTCTTTAGAAGCTGGAGTTCCATATCGGGTTTTTTGTTAACTTGTTTGGAGGAGGCGGTGAAGATTTTCAGATCTGATTATTAAATTTCAGACTTGCAGTTAGCCTGTTAAAGACAGCGCGTAATTAAGACAGTAGAGTATCGGTAAACAATAGCTTGGTTTCAGTCGTAAACATAGGAAGGGTTATTTTTACTAAAACTTATCAATTGCTTGCAATGTTTTTATTGAAAGTGTGCAGTTTAAAAACTGTAATTTTGAAAACTACTTATATTTTTGGTAAGTACCAATAAGCATAAACAGTATTCCAGCATTAGCCACGCACCGGTCCTATGCAGTGGAGTCACTGAAGTAAATTCTTGTACAGTTTGGAAATAGTAGGCTAGTGGGTCCAAAATACGAAGATAAATTTTCTGCAAAGCAACCTAGACGATTGGATGTAGAAGAGGTAAATACTTGTACTCGATCTGGAAAGCTGTGGAGGAGGTTAAAACCTTCTCAGCAAATAGAATAGATTTTGGCCACAGCCCTCAGTCACCGTTCGTAAGAGGTGAAGAGGAAACGCTGCCCAAGGGGTGAAGACAGCTTAGGCGAAGAGGATGCTCTCTGGGCCAGCACAGCCCCGCCAAGGGACAGCGCGCTGGAGCGGGGCGTCATCCTGCCACTCACAGCAGACTCTGAAGTGCCTCTCTGCGGGATGGAGCTGGAGAGGTGCAAGCTCTGTAACATCTGCACAGAGATTAAAGTTGTGGTTTTTGTATAGATATGCCCACAAAAATTTGAGTGGTGACGTCTGTGCTCCTGATAGGGGTTGTCATGAGAAGCTCTTCCTTCGGCCACAGGGAATACCCGCCGCTGCTCCCGGAGCTGTCGAGGGAGAAGCAGGATCCCTGCGGGGTGCTGAGGGGTTTGTGCTGGCTGCTGCAAACACAACGTGCGTTACCTAATGCTGCTGGCCAGCACGGATGGAGAAATGGGGTTTTTCCCTGCTTCCATGGCAACGATCAGAGCAGACCACTAATGAGACGTCTGATGGGGCAGGCGATATAATACCACATGCGCAGGCTGGATGTGGGACAAATATGCTGTGTGTCAGGTATCTGCTTGCCAGATACCATCTTCTAGCTGATTTGGGAAAAAGGTGGCAAAAGAATCCTCTAACGATCTATATTCAAAATTGGATAGTTCTCACCCTTTGTGAGCTAATGTCGGACACTGATGCCATCTGTAGTATTATTATAGCCTCTTGTCTACTATTTCAAATTTTATATTACTCCATTAATTATTAACTTCCAGTACAAATCACTATGATAGGAACACGCTGCACTTAGGTCTGAAAAGAAAACATTAAATCTTTCTTAAGTTGTAAGTTCTTTTACTGATCGCATCGGTTCAATGCTTTACCTTCTAGCTGGAGCACTTCTAGCTTCCAGCACTTTTAATATAGTTTCCTGGAAAATCGGAGGAGATAAGCACATGTGTCTGCATAATCAAATCAGCTCATCTGTAGTGGAATAAACAGAGAGAAAGACTTATGTGCTTATTTCATTAGTTTATGCTATTGGAAAATAAGTGGTATAATACATATGAAAATATTTTGCCTCTTCTTATTTTGCTATACGGCCAGAATTATTTTTTTTATCTTGTGAAGTAGAAGAGCATGGAATGAATCTTCTGCCTTGAATTCTGGAGCTAATCTGATTTTCAGCCGCCTTCTGAACACAAAACGCTGTGTGGGTGGACACAGAAGTATGAAGTTGGGATGTCAGGCAACACAGAGGGGCAGAGGTTTTGAAAGCAATAGACAGAGCTGAAGCAGAGAGAGGAATGAAAGCAGTAAAAACCATCACTATCATTTCTGCTGTTGCAGGTGACAGGCACTTCAGGACTTGAGTTTGAGAACTCTCCCTGCTGCAAGTAGCCCTGTGCACCTGATCATAGATCCAGGCCCACTATAGGGTAAGGCAGGCTTTGGCAATTGCAGCCGTGCTCCGCAAAGAAAGCACCAACCACAACCGGGTAATTCAATAGTGAATCCAAACAACCTTACACAGGCTGCTTAGCATCCACATTTCGAATTTAACGATGGCCTATTTTGAATTATTCAGTTTGGGTAATTACTTTGCAAAATGCTAAGGCATAATGCTTTGGTTCATTATTTACACCAAATCTGCCATTGGACATACCCTAATTATTATCTGAGCCCAGTTCCACTAGATAGATACGTGTAAAACATCTGTGATAACAGTTACTCAACCAGCTGCTCAAGCCATTGCTCTCTGGGAAAAAACTGGAATGAAGAACACATTACTGCAACCTAATTCTGCAGTAATAAAAGGTTACCTCACCATACCACCTGCCTGTTGTGAAGTCCATACCCTAAATCAGTTACATAGCTTATTACACAATCACTCTTTGGGCCATCTAGTTAAACCCATCTAGACAAACACACAGGTAAGAGGGAGTACATCTAAACTAGAGATGTGCTAGAGATTTTAAGAAAGGGTAAATTCAGAAAATAGTCTCTTCGTGATGAAATATAAAACTCTTTACTCCTTTTTTTTTTTTTTTTTAATTGACTTAGAAACAGAGTCATGGATAACTTTTAAAGAAAGGTTACAAAAAAAGCACTACCGAAAGCAGCTTGTACAGGGAATGATTTTTAGACTTGGATGTCTGGAATACAAGGACTAGATCACCGGCTCTGTTGAATGGCTGCACTCCTGAGGAGAGTTTCTGCATGTGTTAGGTAAAAAAAGAAAATTAAAAAGAAATTGGAGAAGTAGTTTTCCATGGGCCTTTTTTTCAGTCCTACAAACCCTATTAAAAAAAAAACCCAACTGCCCAATTACACTGAATTATGTGATACTATGTGCTTATTTACTGTGGAAACTGTTCACTCGGTATGAGAATAGGAACAAACTTGGTTTCATAACTATCCCATTCCCCCTAGATGGATTTAAACAGGAATTTAAAATATTGGAGGCAGGCAAATTGTGGTTAATTTTCCAAAGAAATACTCCAGGGATCGTACTTCATTATTATTACTAGCTGCTATGTGCATTATAATAGCATCTAGAAGCTTTACTTATGGATCTGGACCTAAAAGTCATTCATTGTAGAAGCTGCTTCACCCATTGCTGTATAAGTTAATTCTGCAGCACACTAATTAGAGACAGGTGAGAAGTAGGAATATTTGTTTTGATTTCAACAAGTCCTGAAATCTGCTTTCCTAACCTCAGTACTGTAGCTGTTTCAGTTCTGTTTAATAATGCTGCAGTTAAAAATAAATAACAGAAAATGTTAGCCTCTCTCCATTTGTAGTCTGGGGAATATACAGTGACTGTTTTATGTTGCAGAAAATGTGTTTGTAAAGCTAAGAACCATCTCGCTGCATTTCACGGGGAATTTTTGTCAAGTTCTATCAATCAAACAATACAAGCAACAATTTGGTGCTCTGCATTCAGCAATTGTTTATGTTATCTCTTAGCTTATGTCTGCCATGTTGAATTTTCAGACCAGCTTTTTTCTTTGCCTCATTCAAATCACAAATTTTTTCCCCCATCTTTCTCCCCCAAAGCATTTGTTAAATGTGCACATCAGAATTGTATGGGGAAATCCTACCAATGCTCTGACTGTGGCAGTCTCCGAGGAAGCATCATCTCCCCTCTTCTACTCATTAGTCCCTTGCGTATTCATCGAGGAGCTGCATCCAACCCTCCTGGCACACCCTCTGTCAGGAACTGGGCCAGTTGCCCCCTTGGACTCTGAAATGTTCCTTACAAGTGTACCATCCCCACTTCTACAGGTACCTGCGACTCTTAGATGGAGATTTGCACATTTCTCTGTGCTTAAAACCTCCATTTTTATTTGAATAGAGTCTGGCTTGCCATGTAATACAGATCCTTCCATGTGATGCGTCTCACACTGCTCCTCCACAGGTCCTTGTACTATTTACAGTCACATTTTGGGCAATGGTTATCACTGACCCCTTCACTGGTGAAAATGCTCAGTGTCAGCCTGGTCCTAATCCTCCCAGGACCTGTATTTCAAGACAACTGCCCATTGGCAATAGTTCTCAACTGGCCCCTTCCTTACCCATTTGACATGAATTTTATTAATGCTCTAGAATTCTGATGTTTTAATTGTAATATGAAACTTATGAAAGTTTATTATGTTGCTGTTTTTAACAAATTATCTAACTTCAAAGAATGGAAATAGGACTTCCTCTTCAAAAAATTTTGTTGAAGGACTTATGTCTGCTGTACCCTTTGGTTTTGGTTTTGTTGTCAGCCAATGCTTCCACCAAGCTTCAACCTTCTCCCTTTAATTTCACTTGGGTCAGCCAACCGTTCTTCAGGTCCTTGCTCTTTTCAAATTTAAGCAAATTATTCTGCTTCTGTTTGAGTTTCTGTGATATATTAAAAGACCAAAGATTATCTCAAACAGATTGGATTCAATTTATCAAAACTGGCTGATATTTAAGATATCTGTCTCTGGCTAAATGTGACTCCCATCTCTCCTGGGTACTAGAAAATTGGAAAGTGCATAGTCTTCCTCTGAAAACAAATCACACAACTCTGTTATTTTGCAAATAAAGAGCAGAAATATTTATTGAACATATATGCTTTTTTTTCTTCATTTAGGAATAATTTTACCATTCTTCCTTCCTAACACACCTTCAAAAACCATTATCCTTACTTCTCCTAACACGGATTTTTGTCTGTATTTAGCTACACTTCTCTCTACATTGCATTTAACAAATTCTAAGTAATATCAGTTCCCCTCTATTTCCACTTTTGAGTTTTTAATAAACATTTTATTATTTTTAATCTTATAATTTGTAGTTGTTGTCACTGGATTATCTCCAAACTTGTCTTCTTCCCTTGGGAAATGACAGCTTCCTGCCCTTCTACCAAAAGCTTCCCCTCTACATTTCCCCTTCCACAGTTTGTTCCTATTCAAAATGTTCTATTGTAATTTTACCCACAAGTCTTCTCAGTAAAGAGAAAATTGATCTGGGATTAGTTAGCTAATACCTCAATTCAAATGCGTTCACCATTTTGACTTTCTGAGGTAATCAATAACTCTCAAAGAAGTAAGTGCATTGGTGCAGAATTCCACCCACCACCACTCTTCTGCTCTGTTCTTCTAAAAAAGTAATCGACAATGTTATTTTGACAAGTTTTACAGATCTGCATGACTTCAGACTTTGTTGTTTTGGTTTTTTTCCCCTCACGTCAGTTAAAAAATAGGAATAAAATAATGACTAGCAAGGGGTGCTTTAGACTGCCTGGAACATTTACACAGTGATAACATCTCAAGAAAGCCACTCAAGGACTGCAGAATAGAAATGGTATTTTTCATTTTTTGAAGACTGTAAGTGATTGAACATACTTGTATTTTCATTATTCTAGCATGTAATCAATATTGAAAGAAGCACAAAAAAAATCTACATCATGAAAATTATAGACTGAACTTGGTTTAACCATGTTTGCACCCTTATAACTGCAGACATTTGGGTCATGAACAACTTAACACCTGAAACATATTTTTTAAGGGAAATTTGTATTTCTTCAAAACCACTCGTTATTTCTTCCAAAAGGGTCCTCACAGAAGACACTCATGCTAGGTTAAGAGCTCTCGGCACAGAGTCCAGAAAAGAGATAAAACACCTTTTCATAAGCAGAGATAACTAGCAAGAATCCTTCATGCAGGGCAAAACTAAGGAGCACACCTGAGGGCCAAAGGTCCACAAAGATTTCATACAATATATTCACATTTAGGAATTTAACAGGCATCCTAGATGTGCTTTACAGCTCGATGGAAGGAAAATGTGCCCATGCGTGCTGCTGAGTGTGCTGAAAGGCACGAAGTGGGAAGAACATTGTTCTGTATTGAACTGGGAATTCAGCCCGCTGCAGCTCCCAGCCGGAGGAACTGGTACGCAGGCAATCGACTGGGTGAGAAAGCAGCTGCTTGGCTGCGCCCTTCATGGCTGGGATCGGGCTTTGGGCTTGGCGCCGTAGCAAGTTGTATATGTGACCATTAGTGGAGGGGATGCTGTGCACCGATCGGGCTTTGGGCTTGGCGCCGTAGCAATATGTGACCATTTGTGGAGGGGATGCTGTGCACTCCTAGCACCTGGAAAAACAGAACATGTCTTTGAGACTTTTTAAGAAAATGTGTTGTATGGCGGATATGGCACCAGAAAAGTGTTCTTCTAGATCCAAGAGATTATTTATCGCATTAGTGCAGTTCGTTGAAGAAAAGCAACTGCCTTCTTTAGTAGGATTGGTATATTTTACCCATTGTAATGTAAGACGAGTACAATTCTAAACCAGCTCCTACAGTAACATCTAGTCCTGAGCTTAAAAGGCAACATGGAAACTGTCCATCAACAGTAGTCCTTTACCTGGCTGAGACCGCACTGAAACTTTAAGTCTGACCTTAACCAGCAATATCAAAATGATACAATTTTCCTAGTAATTACAACACGCATGAAACAGAAATGAGAAAGTTGGAAGTACTTCAAAAGTTTATCATCCTGTTGCTTGCCTTCATCTTTTTTCTTCTTTGCAAGTTACAGTCGTCCTCCCCGTGAAAGAGTCAAATTCTCTGTCAGTTTAATGGAGTTCTCCTCCTGATCACAAAACTTCAATCATCCAGTCACTGAACAAAGCCAGCCCCTGCCATTTAAGTGCCTGTTCATGATGCTGTAATGCTACAGTCTAACCAACCACCGGTCCTAACAGCTAATGTCCTTCATGAGTTATGGACTGAAAAACGACCATCCAAAAGAGCTGCCAAATGATACTTAATAAGCAATTAATACATGAACGTAAATATTTATTTTTTTTTTCATGGAAGGTAGCAAAATTGTCCCCATCTGGGAGTCTTCCTCAGAGGAGATTTTTCTGTGTTTGTGTGGTGAATAAAAGGCTCTCCTTTTCCCACTGATTATTGCAGAGACATACATTTTTCAATGATTACAGAACCACCCCAAGGTTTCTGAAAAGGGTGCGCAAAACTGACTGGAAATGGGAAAACAGGGGAACACAGGAGCTCTGGCTGACTGGGCATAGAGAATGGGGAGAAAACCAGAGGGGAAGAGAGTGGTGGAGGCTGCAGTTAGCTTTTTCTTCGCCTCCCCGTTCTCTGAGAGGACAGGAGGGATGGAGAGGATCCTCTTGCCTTGGGGAGGAGTTGTCATTACACCAAACACAACAGCTCCTTCCCATACACCAGGAGTGGTGGCCAGCCTGGCTTCCCAGGGCTCTCACTTGGTAAAGGAGCTACGGTCAGTTCGTCGGTTCCTCCCAGCTGCCCATTGCTTTGGGCAACTTATCTGTTGCTAAGGCAGACCCTGGTTATGCGTTTGTTATGCCAGAGGAAAGTATTCCCATCTTTCTGCCATCCCACGCTCGTGCATTTCGCTGTTTGGATTTCCTTGAAGAAAACACATCCTGTTCCGGGTGAGTTCTTGCTCTCTAATCCCAGTGGGAATTGGCAACTATTTTAATGCACCTAAAATTTATTCTACTCTGAAACTACAAAACAACCCTCCTAACTACACCATCTAAAATGCAGCCTGCATGGTAACAGTCACAAAAACACTGAAAACTGAGCCGGTACCTGATAGATGGTTTCCTGGACCACGCATTCATTTTGTACCTGGTTAGCTGAGTTCATCCCCCAGTCTGTGTTTCAGACAAGCTGCTTCACATGGGATGTCCTCCTATAAACTCTGCCCGGAGTCAGTGAAGAGAATCAGGCCACCCCAGAGAACAATTTACCCTACTCCATAAGTATCCAAAATAACCACTCATGAGAGGGACTTTAGAGGACCAGCTTAAATGATACGCCTGATGTGTTTAGACAGCAGAACAAGGCAAAATGACTCCTATTCTTGGTGCCTTTTTCTGCTTTGTTCTCCCATCCACAAACCAGAAGTAATCACGTGCCCACAGAAGAGTTCTATGTGCTAACAGTTAATGACTGTGCAGCACTTCAGTGGAGAGGAACATGATAAAACTGAGCAGAAACAATCATTCTGCACTGCCTAAGAATTAGAATTCTCCAATAAATTTCCAACAAGATTGCTACCTAGGATAAGGTTCCTTGATAGCATAGTTTTTGGCAGGGTGAAATTGAAGAATTAGCAAAAGAACAAAAACTTAAAAGGGTGATTATATTTCTATATGTCAGTCAGAGAGTTTCCAGAAGTTTCCACCCACAGGGGAAAATGAAGAACCCAACATCTTAATATTTGGCTAATTATTTAATTTTTATCTCTAAATCCCCTTGACTTTTTTGGATGAATGCTTGATTCTTCTCCAGATCACGTCTCTAGCTTGCCGGGAGGCACTTTCTTAGTTTACAAGTTCTTTTGTCTAGGTATGTAAGACAGAAGGCAAGGGGCAGAGGCATCCAGATGCTTTGCAATTGGTGACTGCTGGTCCAGATTCCGGACCAGAAACTCTTCAATTACTGACTTAAATTAAATGCCTGTCATTATCACCAATAGCTAAGACTCAGAGGGGACAGTGTTGACCAATGCTCTTCTTTGGTCATTCTCCTTCTGCTGGCAGGACAGGAACATGGTGCCATAAATGATGATTTGTTAGGTTCATAGTGGGGAGAATACCTTCAGAGTCTAGTTAAAGGGTTTTTGTACTTATTTGGCACTTCTCCTTTTCTTAAAATTAGGACTAATATACAAAGAGTCTAGGTTAACAACATTTTGGGGCTTTGAAATATTGTACATAGATGCCACACTGTAGGACCAAAGAAAGTCTCATTTTGTAGTGAAAGTCATAGAGAGAGAATGACATTTAGGTAAGTAGCTGTTAGATCTGACATTAATTATTCATATAAATAAGCTTAACTGTGGGATGGAGACTAAAATTTTGGCTCTTACTCCAAGATGTACTGGTTCCAATTCTTTTGACCAGGACAAATGAACTTTCATTTCTTACAAGTAATTTATCATGCATTAGATCATTATTATTTTAAATGCTCAAAATCTGTTATTGATTGTTCAAAAATTTTTGAGTATTATAAAAAATTAATTACTTTTGACAGCCAAGACTTCTGAGAAGTGGTATAGAATCATAGAATCACAGAATCATAGAACGGTTTGAGTTGGAAGGGACCTTAAAGCTCATCTTGTTCCAACCCCCTGCCCTAGGCAGGGACACCTTCCACCAGACCAGGTTGCTCAAAGCCCCATTCCACCCTGGCCTTGAAAACTTCCAGGGATGGGGCAGCCACAGCTTCTCTGGGCAACCTCTGCCACTGCCTCACCACCCTCATGGTAGAAAATTTCTTCCTTATATCCAGTCTAAATATTCTCTTTTCCAGTTCAAAGCCATTGCCCCTTGTCCTGTCACTCCATGCCCTTGTCAAAAGTCCCTCCTCAGCTTTCTTGTCAGCCCCTTTAGGTATTGGAAGGCTGCTCTAAGGTCTGCCCGGAGCCTTCTCTTCTCCAGGCTGAACAACCCCAACTCTCTCAGCCTGTCCTCACAGCAGAGGTGCTCCAGCCCTCGGACCATCTCCGTGCCCTCCTCTGGACTCACTCCAACAGGTCCATGTCCTTCTTGTGCTGAGGACCCAACAGCTGAAGGCAGGACTGCAGGGGGGTCTCACCAGAGCGGAGCAGAGGGGCAGAATCCCCTCCCTTGACCTGCTGGCCATGCTGCTTGGGATGAAGCCTGGGATAGGGCTGGCTTTCTGGGCTGCCAGCGCACATGGTCAGGACATGGTGAGCTTGTCCGTTTTCTCTTCTGAGAAGCTTCTCTTCTGAGTATTAGATTTTGGGTTTTACTGTGCTTCTCTCATTTCCATTGAGTAAATAATTGAGTCTTAGTTTTAATCTGAACATCATGACAAATTTGGGTTTGTTATCCATTACAGTATTACCAAAGAACACATCAGAATTAAAAAGAAGACATACTATGTGGAAACTGGTATAAAATATGCTTCACAATCTCTGTGCTCATTAATTCCTCAAGCTTGTCATGTACATTACTGGTTATATTACAAACACATCTATAAGGGGTCATATTTAATTTCCTTTTGGCATTCTAATAATCTGTTGGCATAGTAATATGAACAATCAGAGTGAAAGATAAAATGAATTTTCAGAAATCTTGAATATGCAGGGTCTAGAAGACATTTTAGATAATAAAAGCAACAATCTCATGAAAGGGATTTGTTAACCTGGTCTGCAAATAATATTGATATGCTAAAATTCATTCATAGAGCATCACATCCTGTTAGATTCTAGCTCCAGTAAGCACATTCCTCAGAATTGTGTTTGTGCAGTGTGAACGGCCTCAAAACTTAATATGCTGTTTTCAAAGTCATTCTTTAGTCCTGCGAAAAACTTTCAAGTGGTAAGGCTTGAAACTTTCAAACAGTAACTGTAAGACTTGTGCTACTGGATAATGGTCCTGATTCATGGGTAGAACTGGGCAAAACTGATACACGGTAGGTAGATGTTAAGTAAAATTACTGCTTCAGTGTGTAGACAGCTGATTAGCTGGATTGCATCCGTCCTGCAGCTGTGAAGAGAAGTGGAAAGAAGTCACCTTGCTTGCTCTCCTGGCCCTTGGCTCTGCAGGGCTGTCCACCTTCAAATGAAAGGATGCAGAGTGAACTGAAGGCTTGGTTCTCCAAGGCTGATGAGGTTTCCCCACTAAACTGCTGCAAGCTTGCATTGAACTCCAAAGCTTCTGCTCGCCCATGGGCAGTTTCAGGCCTAACACTGTCTTTTTGTCCATCCTAGCTGTCTCCAGTGAGTGCTCTGCAGCCCAATCTCATGTGCCGTTCCCATTTAGTGCGTAGGGAAAAAGGTACCTAAGGTAGCACTGGGAACTATCCTGACATCGGGCACCCCGATGTGCAATACCAGGGGCAGGTCTCCTTCTGGGTAAAGTCCCCAAGCTCAGTGGTTTCAGCTCCTGAAACACTAAACCTAGGCTCCAAAGCACTTTAGAACTGACACACAGTGTTCCTAGCCATCCTAGAAACTTTTACTTTCCATATGTTTTATAAAATCTATATAGTATTTTTATATAAAGGTTTCTTTTGAGCTGCTTCATACCACACAGTTTCCCTGGTCTGACGTTGAAATTACGTATTTATTGTTAAAGGACACTTTGATCCTTTCAGAGCACTTAATAAAGCTTTTTCTCTTTGTGTCTGTCTTTCAGTGCAGGAAAGTCCTACCAACATCTTCCCCTGGGTACAAAATGCCAAGTATCTGCTCACGTTGCAGAAGGCTCTGAGAAGCTTTCTCGTACATTCAGTGGCACATAAGGAAATACAATCTCACCGTCCTTCACTCCTCGGTAACACAGAGAATATTCTGGGCAATGCAAAGCTCTTTGGCAAATACCTCCGTCCACGCTGCTTGGCTGAAGACTTAAGGACGTGAATATCCAAGCCCCTGTTCAGGTCAAACAAAGTGAGGGAGAGAAAGTGGTGTAGTGTTGGTGCTGCTGCCTGGCATCCCCATGGGCTTGCTATTCGACGTGGCTTTGTGAGAACTTGGCAAAAGGGCTTAAATCTCTCTCTGCCCTGGCTTTCTGTCCACTTCCATCACCAGGCTATAAAAGGAGTGCCCACCTTTCAGCCCTTTGCTGTGGGCGAGCGGGCTGGAGCGCAGGAGAGATGCAGGCACCACAGTGATGGGGACTGCCTGGCTGCAGACCAGAGGCAGGGCTTTGCGGAGGGCAAGGGGCAGGTTTTGTCGAGTCAGCGCCTTCAGGACCTGCTTAAGTCTCATTTGCTTACATGCTGAAGTGCTCTGCTGAATTCTAGCCCACAGCAGCCAGCTGCCAGCCCTTCGCTTCCTGATTAAAAACAAAAAAAACCCCATTTCTGGAAGTTGTTCACATGCTACGAGCAGTGCCATCCAAGGTCCCCCTCTTGTCCTCATTATTCCTCTGTGCCTACCCAGCAAAACTCCATCCAGAGGGACAGGACTGCTGTAGTTTGAACAAGCTGTGTGGAAAGAACTGTATTTTCTAATTATGTGCCAATTTCTTTTCTCTTGCTTATCTCATCCAAGAAAATAGTGTGGCTCTTAGCAAATACCCTGAGGCAGTACAACTGCCCATTAAATAGGACTCCCTGCTGATTTCAGCGCTCTCTTCCAAAGTGCTTCCAAAGGTTGATGGGACAACAAGGCCCGAAGGTGCTTTTTACTAATGTGTTGTCTGGCACACAGAGAGATAATAATAAAGGAAAAATTGACTGCTGCTTGAACATGGCTATCAGCACTGGCATTGCTAGACACAATAAAACAAGCCTTAAATTAAAAATTTTGTGTCCTGGAAATGCTGTTTATGACACAGAGTAAAATTCCAACCACATCTGAGAAAAGGAAGTATCTCCTATTCTTAAATAAATTGGAAAATTGATGCAAAAGAGTCCAGGCAGTACCTACCAACGAGAACGGAGTGAAATATCAGAATACTTCATACTCTCTCAGAGGCCACGTGACGTTTTCCTGTGCAATCCCCAGTGCAATCTCTCACACCAGATTAAAATACCTGAATAGTTTCAGATGCAAACACAGGGCAGCAAAGCCACAAAAGGAGGGGAGGGTTGGTGCCCAGTTTTCGGGGAGGAGACACTGCCTTCCTCAGGATTGCCTTTTCTCAAGGCAGGAATGGTATTTCCAGACAGAACTGTGGCCAGCTTAAGATAAGAGTAAATCTTTTTATATCAGCAATCACACTGGCCAAGCACAACATCTGCTATCAGCTCTGTATTCAGAGAAATTTCATATAAACTAATCACCCATCGCTGAACACACTGAGAGGGAGAAAAAAGATTTAACAATTCATTGGTTTCATAGTTCCAACACTTTACTTCTTCCCTGATAGGTTTTTTAAGTAAGTAAGTGAAGCACCACTATTTAACTCTTCAGCTACAGTTTAGGTGACCTCACTTTGGAAGAGCCTCATTGACAGCTGTGAAAAATTGTTATCCAAGTTTCAAAAGTTACTGCTGATTTTGTGAACCCATTATTTGGAGAATCCTATTTCATTTGAAAAGAGCTGCTTTTTACAAAAACGTCCCTACTCTTACCCTTTAAAGGTCAAGGACATTCAGTTTGGCTATTCCAATTAATGGCAAAAAGAATTGCTAATAAGCATAGCTGCTGTTTAACTGAGAGAAGTATCATCCTGTCTAGATGAGGTTTTCAGTATCATCCTGATGATTTTGAGCATCTGGTTTTAACATTACATATGGCATCCATGCAATCTGCAGATTTAGGAATCCCTACGTACTCATTAACTTAATAGACAATCATGCTGTATTAGGTACAATTAAAATACACAACTTTCTAAGAAATCCCTAATTACACATCTGCATGATAGACCCTGTTAAGTAAATAATGTGGTTCAGAAAGTCTTTACATTTGTATATTTGTCTTAATACATTGCTAAAGTTCTGATTTGCATTTGTACCTTAATCCATCCGAGCAACTTGTGCCATTTTTGTATAGGTTCATTTATCTTACAAATATTGGTAGTAAACCTGAACTTCAAAAAGATTCTATTTTTAGGGGTTTTTAAAACTTTGAATAAATTACTTCTGGTTTGGATATCAATATATTTTCAAAGATGAGTTTTAAATATGTAACACACTACTTTCTTAATGTACTTAAACATTTCCTTGACTTCACACAAAATGGCACTTGTGAAAATGCTGAACAAATGTTTTAGGGTAGTGTCCGTGGGCTTGAATTAAGTCTTCTTGTCTGAACCCTGTAGACATCAGTGGGAAATATTTTTGATATCTTATCTCCTATTCAAAATTTCATACTTTTGGTTAATAGGGTACAAAATCTTTGGTCCTAATTCAGCCAAAGTTTAGATGGATGAAATAATCCTTCATCTAAGTGTTATGTCTGGATCCTAAAAATGTATTGCCATGGGGAATCAACAGAATGTATTACCAAAACTACTTCTTATTTTTAAAAAAGAAAGGTAGTGAAGAGGGATCTTAGTCTTCTACTCCTTAAATTGTATCTGATTTTGTGTGGCATGTTAGTGCACAACACACAGCCTAAAGTTAAATATGGATAAAATCTTGTGTATAAATTTTTCTATCAGCTTACCAAGTCTCTGTGTAAGTCAAGTTGTGTAAGCAAATTCATTAGAGCAATGGCACAGGAAATCTGAGGAGTAAGAGTGTCACATGCAATATTATAAGTACTTGCTCTTAGTACGTGACCAGAAATCCTTCATTATAACAAACTAGGTGACATAACTTCTTATGTGAGAAAATTTTGCAAGCAATAAAGGCATTGGCTAAACCTGGATCTGCTAGACTCCTGCTGCAATGAAGGCAGAATAAGTTTGCCTTACTCTGAGGGACAATAAAATCCAGAACATCTCAAAATATTCTACAAAAGGAGCATCTGACTGTGTTTTTCATCTTAGCTTTACATTGAAAAGAAATCAATGTTTTCTTCTGGAACTGTCAAGAAGGGATATTTCTATGTTGACTGACCTTTTTTTCCAGATTTCTCGAAAAGGAAGTGGATAAAAATCAACACAAGGGCAAAATAACTACTGATTGGTAGAATTTCTTACTCTTGCATACATGTTCTGTCAGAGTTTTGTGTCTTGAAGTTTTCTGTAATCTCTGTAACTTGAATTGATTCTTTGGTCAGAATGACCTTTTCAGAACCGTTTTAGGCCTCTTTAGACCTAAAGCTGCAGCTTCAGAGACAGCTGACGATGCTGTTTGACCCCCTCACCTCTGTGCAAAAAATTGTGTATGAGAAAATCAAACCCATAAATTACACAAAGAAAATGTGCCGCAGGCTCTGTATTAGTAATGTCTCTCCAAGCAGACCCACACAGAGAGCTCCCAGTTTTTCTACCGCTCAGCAGAAGCTGTCAATATTTAATGTGACAGGCAAAGCAAGAGGAAAGGTTTCTGATGGCAGGAAGCAAATAGATTATTGTTTATGCCACAAAGATTTACTTTGACTTGAGTGCCTATTCCACACTCTCCCTTACCAGATTTTTCAGGGTTGACATATTGTTTACCTAACCTGGACCGCCAATGACAATTTTTCCTCTAACAAATACATTTTTCTAGCTACTTTTCAAAAAGATTGATCAGTGTCATTATTATAATCAGTGGTGAACTGCGACCACGTTTAGTGCTGCTATGTTGGTTGATGTATAAATAGATAATTACAATCCCTGAGCTGAAAGTATCTGTCTCAGAAACAAAGTGTCACTGGTGGTTAAGGTAAACACGTTTTCAACTACATGCCACATTTACCTAAAATTATCAAGGCTTCTGCTGAGCAGAAATGCTTTTCACTCAGATTTTTCTGAGATAATTAGAGGAAAGTGATATCAGCATGCTTCTGAGAAGTTTTGTTTGTTTGTATTGATTAAAAATGGCATCCAATAAATTCAGCATGTTACGTCCTTATTTGATCAGTAACTGCACAATTCATTCTTTTATTTTTAGATCCTGAATATAAGTAGAGAAGCTTGAGGAAAACTTCACTTGAATGTGTTCATGCATCTTAGACTCTGTGTCACCAAGAACTCAGATCGCTTATGACATGAGCTGGTAACTGCTGTCTTAATACAATTTACTCTGGTTAAAAGAAAGTGACATGCTTCTTTTTCTCTTTTTATTTTAATTTTCTACTGGAAAAAAGGAAGCATATGAACAGAATGAAAATAATAATTTGCAATGTATGGCATTTTTTCTTGTCAAAGATGAAATTTTTAAAAACACTTTACATTCTCCCAGTTGCTCCAGAAGAAGCCAGCTAAATATTTTTCATGGCTTTTAGTGAAAGCAAGCTTGACAACCTAATCCCCAACTTCTGTTCACAAGTAAACTTCCCCTATTTGATCACCCCTTAAGTAAACTATCAGCATACTTATCTTCCTTTGATCCTTTCCTTTGATGGGATTGTCAAGTCTTCTTTCAGCAATAAAGTCTGTTCTAGGGTCTGTATAACCACCTATAACACCTTCCACGAACAAAAGGGCCCTTTGGTGCACATAGCTGTAGTATTTCCCATGGCATTCCTTGGCAGCTGGAGATGTATATCTAGGATGCTTTCCATTCCCTTGAGGGACTATGGGTATCTGGAGGAAAGGAAAGCAGCAGTTTGGCTAGTCTCAGGACAGCATTACAGGTAACAGAAGCTATAGGTGATATGAGACTGCGCCTTTGAGACAAAAGAATCGGAGCTCAGCTTCTGCTTCAGTTTTGGAAACAGGTTCACGGCACTGCAGTAAAAAGGGTTTGTGAAAGATAAAGGAGAACAGAAAAATGGGATGGGACATGCAGAAGACAAAAAGGAGAGGGAGAGAAATTTGAAAGTCCAAGAACAAAGAAAAAATCTCAAGCATTATTGGGCAGACTTTGAAAACAGTGCAGTGAGAGTTATCAGGGAATTTCCATTGACACACTATGAAAGAGAGGTGGGACTTGGCATTTAAACTCCTATTTTCCCCACGTAAATATGAGGATTATTAAGAAAAGAAGCAACTGAAAGAAAAGAAGGAATAGCTAAAATCTAAAGAAATAGTATCTACATAAAAAATTAAGACTTGACATACAGAGAGTCAAAATAAGTTTTGGGGATTAAAATTGTGAGGTCATTTCAGAAGCTCTGCTAGAATCTTCACTTGTGAAACAAAGGAGAATGTTGTCTTTTACGTCTGCTTATTGTGTTCAGACAATAACATGATTATTTGCTAGAGTTTGTAACTATTAAAGTATATTGATAGAGATTTGTTCTCAAGAGAAATAACATTTATGTCAGGAAGAGTGACAATCTCATTTTACCCACATCAATATTCCAAGCTTGGTGTAGTCTCCTTTCCCAGCACAATATATTATATTAAAATAATTTATGTTTGGTATTCTGTCTATTGAATTAAGAGCATTTTCAGCTGAGGTAAAGCAATTTTAGAATCATAGCTTTGCATTCCTGGAAACATTTCTGCACAACTCAGCACGCTACGTATGTGATCACTAATATAGAATACTTTTGATATAAAAATATTAAAGGAGGAGACAGTGTAGTCAAATAGCAGTATAATTTGGCTTGTAAATACTCTTTACTCATACAAAGAGACAGGGGAAGACATTGAACAGTAGAAGCCCTAATGATAATCAGGACCTTCATCCACATGCTTCAGAGTGCTTTACAAATGGCACGGTATCGCTTCCCCTCTTCTGCAATTGGAAAGTAAAGGGCATGCACAGGGTCTTCTTGCAGGTTGCCCATACACCATGGACAGAGCCGGCAACAAGGGCTAGTGACTGTCACTGGCAATCTGGGAGGCTGAGGCACAGAAAACCAAACTTATCCTTCAGGATCGTTTCTTTCTTTGGAGGTAGCATCAGCCACTCTTCATCCCAAGAGATGTGTTTCATTTTATCAAGCATAATACAAAACAAACCTACTCTAAGCAAGTTATTAGTATACACATATTCCAGATGAACTGGTAGTGTCAATAAACTCTGAAGACTTTGCTTACTTTGTTTTGATTCAAATAGAGCAAGATTCAAGTATTCACTGTTCTAAATTGTCTCTGAAAATATCTTTGTGTCTATTTTGACAGTCTCTTTCTCAAAGCTCAGATTCTCCCACCAGGATTTACACCCACGATTGCTTTGAAAAGACAATACAAGGAAAGAACCAGACTCTGCTTCATGAAAATGAATAAATCTATTATATAGCAATCACTTAACCATAAAATCAAGGTAATTTTTTTCAGGTGTTCTGATTTTACAATTTTTGAATTGCTTGTTGAGAATTTTAAATGAATGTTGAAAGCGTAGAGTTGAATTTCCTTGCTTTTACTCTTTAGTTTACATGTGATGTTTTTAAATGCCAGCACAATCAAGTAAAAATTACTTCCAGTTATATTTCAAATTTACAGTCTGATGAGTTGGAAACTAGAGATAGTCCTTATGTATAAGCATGTCATCAATAAAGGTTTATAGGTTACTTTTTTCTTTTTTTTTCATTCATTCTGATTATGTATGTGTACATTTAGGTATTTTAAGATATTAAAAGGCACAGCTCAAATTTCTGAGAGACGTACAGTGTTTTCTAAGCTATGGGAATGATTAAGAATAACAGGTTGTTACATCTGATCTTTACTCAGTAGTGTTCATGTGCTCCCTACAGAGTGCAACCAAAATGGGAAGCAGCTTTGGATGCACAAGGAATGCAAAAGTTTCCCCTTTTCCTTTTGAGTGAATTATTCCAAAGCCTGTGAGGCAATAAGAAAGCTATTTTTCACCTACAGCAGATGGAAATACATAAATCATACCTGAAAGATATCAGCGCCAACTGATTTCATTGAGTCAAACCCTATAAATCAAAAAACCTTCATTCTGATTTAATTTATCATCAGATGCAGTTGATCTATTGAAAATCAGAAATCCGAAGTACTCAGAAGTGTATAAAATTCGTCACAAACACTGATGGAGCTGATAAGATTTTTCAGAAATATTTCCAGAAAAGTAAGGCTTTTGGGAAAGTATCATCAGGACTTCCAAAAGTAATCAGCCTGCCTTGTAAAACTGCTATCATTCATTTCATCTGTTGTTCCCTCTTTGTCTCTTAAGGGCCAGGTGTACTAGGGTATCTGACTTCCGAGAAAGTAGATCAAGCTAAGGCACATTTATCCAAACAAGGAATTTCTAGAGAGTTAGCTGAACAAGTAATTTCAACTCATAGTGAACTGAATATACATTTATGTTTCCTGTCTTGAAGATCCTATCCTTCTAAAACAAAATCAGGTTTTGTTAAAATGAAAATCTTCTTCTCTGTAACTGGCCTGATTTTTAATGTATCAAGTTAATACTAAACAAACAAGCAAAAGAATAAAAATAAATGAAAAAAATGAAAATATGAAATGTGTCTTTACAGTGAAACTAGTAGAGTTGGGTTTTTTTATGAAAAGAGGACCCACGGTGTGTTATCTATTTTTTCAACTTTCAAGACGACATGATTAACTATGTAATTAGTAGATTCATTAATGAAGTTAGAAGAGATCACTCATAAGTGTTTAAAGCACTCTGATCCATTACTGTAGAAATCTTTGAAGGTTAATGCATGGGTCTCACGGTGAGGTACAGAGAGATATTCACAGGAGCATCAATTTTCGCCCTGACTGTCATTTATAGATTTAAGGTGCAGAGTAGAAAGTTGAATTTTCAAGCCTTAATTAGCCAAAAGACATGCCACCGAGGCATATCCCCGAGGAGGGAATCAGTATGTAAACAGTACCATGTGACAGCAAGGTGGGAGCAGTAAGGCGTCCTACTTTGCTGCAATGAATACTTTCATGACATTTCAGTATGCGTGCACAAGGTGCTGGAATTCTTTCCCACAACAAAACTGCAGTTGGGACCAAAGAGATTCAATTCTTGCCTTTCATAAACCAGAATACAAGCCTTAAACATCTTTCTCTCCTTCTGAAAACTTAGCGATTATGCTAACAATGCAATGTTTTGTTGCAAAATTTCAATTACAAGCAAAATCAATGCATTTTTACCATGCTCTGCTATCCCGACTCAGCATCCATTATGTGTTGTATTTTAGAAATGTGCACCCTGCCATGTCCAGACTGAGCTCAACCGGTTGGTACTGAATAGTTCAGACAGTGAGCTCTGGGTTAGCTTTAAGTTCTTGACAGCGCTCCCACTTGCGCAATCACTTCTTTGTACATCATTTGAGTTTAAAATGGAAAGGTCACTCTTTGCCAGCAGTGAGAGAAAAGCAGTTAAACATTCTCTGAGTAAACTATTGAATATCTTTAAACGCTATTCAATAGCTGTAAATTTATACTGCCTTCATGAACTTAGACTGAAAATTAGAAATGCGTGTGTGGGCTGTGTGCTATAAGAGGGAAGGAAAGGACAGTTGGAGAAGTTCCTCCTCGTTCTGGTTTTGGGAGGGGGTATCACAGTCTCCACCACACAATTTGCAGCATCTTTCGCACCTTATGATGATCGGATTTCCTATGGAGAGCAGCACAGTCTGAGTCTCTACCATGAGATTCCACCCAGTGATGCCCGACCTGCATCTAACCTGCCACGGATGCTCAAGCGATGAATGTGCTTGTCTTCATCCTTCCTGCCCTGGGACACCGCACAGCTAGATCAGGGGAAGGGGTCAGGGTGAGCCAAACTAGCTTCTTTTTTCACCTTTATAGCCCTGAAAAGCCTAGCATGAAAGTTTGAATTTTCAGCCTTTTAGTTAGCCATTGTTCAAAGTATAGTGGAGTAGCCGTGATAAGCTACATAATTAAATGAGTTGAAGTTTGCAGAGAGAAAAAAAGATCTTTTATGAGGGTTACTGATACTCTTTCAGACCAGCAGCACAGTGGAAGGTTTTATGAACCAGAAAGTGGCCAGGCTTTTCTTCAGCTACAACTGATGATCTCATAACATAAATTATTTACCCTGACAAATCTTGCCTCACCTATGCTCAGAATAGGAATTCTTCACTGAGCTTCTTAAAGATACAAAGAGTAATAAAGATCATATAAGCTTTTAACAGCCTTTCACGAAAAAAGGAAAATGACTCACAATAAAACAATGGTCTATCAGATGGTCAATATACTTTATGTCCTCAAGAGCTGTGGCACAGTGAAGACAAAACAAATACAGGACAAGGGACTATAGCTAGAAAAAGAAACAATAGAAAGGTGTGAGACTTTATGTTATCACCCCCACCTCCTTACGCACGCACAGCACAGGGGAGGGTGGTTGCTTGTTACAGAACCCTTTTTTCCTGTCTTATTGTGACCATCAGGAGTTAATTACGTTAACTTTGTGTCAGGCTATACACACTTTACAAACCAAATCAAATGGAAGCTACACATCAATTCAGTGCATTCTAGATCACATTTTATTCCTACTGGTGTCACCATTGTATTTGCAAGAATTCCTAAGAAGTTCCAGTTATGATTCCTTTTCTGGTCTCTACTTTGAAAATATCTTTTTAATGATGACGTATAGACAATTATATGCCATTATATATTTCCTCATGCAAAACCATTTCTGCAGAGATAGCTCAAGAAACAGTATGTGGTAAGCATTTGGGACAGTTTATGAGCAGAAGAGAGTCCTGAGCTGCCTTGCACAAAACATGGAAATGCAAATATTTAGATCCCTCCTTTCTGCAAGCAGACAATCTGATTCTAAATTCCTTAAAAGACCAATAAATCAAAATTCACTTTCACCTCAGTGTTTATATTTTATTGAAAAAATAATACTGAATCTGAGCTGATTGTAACTCCTACAGTTTGT
>NW_009629263.1:45471-53141 GCF_000690535.1 Cariama cristata | reverse complement strand
TCCGACAGTTGTTAAGCCCAGACTCCCTCTTTCCATGCATGCTACCATTAACTGAAAGCAGTGGGAACTGCAGACACATATGCAAGAACAATTTTTAGTCTTCTCAGAGCGATCGAGCAGAAATCTCGAATGATAGTTGGACTAGAAAACCATGATGTAAGATAACTGAATTCATAAGACTATATAATTTTGTTGTAGATGAATAACCATGGCCATATGACATCTATCAGAGTCATACTTAAATTTGTAAATGTCATCTAGTGACAGATGCATGTACTCACAGATATGTATATATATCATATCTTCAAAAGTGCAGGACATCTCCTCAAAGACAGGTAACATTTTCTGCTCTCACAGCATCATAAAGCTGCTCATGTACATCAAGTTATTCCTGACACATTCAAAACCAGCACGACAGCAAAGTCACAGTTATACTTCAAGTATGAAGCACCATAGTAGTCAACCTTCTGGTGACCCCACGAATTAACCCATAACCTCTCTGCCCGGCTGGATAGGTCAGCATGCACCATTCAGAAGAGCTCTTCCCTGTACTTGACGCAGATGAGAGCAATGCTCTACCAGACAGTGGTGATGCTGATCTCATCAGTTCCCTGGGGAACTGCAGCTTCTCAGCGACGTCTATGCTAATGCACAGCTCCCTTTGCAGTTCCATATCAGTCCAGCCCTTAATTTCCACTCCTATACCCATGATTTCTATGCAAAAGAAAGCCAGACAAAAATCAATGGGAGCTCAGAAAGAGATGGTGGTCTGGTTCTTAGCAGACCAAGACCCAGCCACCCTGCAGCCTCCATTAAAAAGTGGTTCTGGATGTTGCCAGTAACTGCCAGTCATCTGAGACCCATCTGAGCTCAACTATCGGGGACTTTTCCCTGACACAGCCCTAAATCTAAGGCTTTAAAGTGCTCCCTGCTAATGGGGCAGCAGTGATATAAATATCCTTCAGGCTGCTGAGCCTGCTGAAGAGCTGATAAGGACACAGAGACTATCTCCCTACATGAAGGTCTGGGTAAAGGGAGGGTTATGGGGTGTTTTAGGGGTACACTGAAATTCAAACCCCAGCCCCAAGCTGACACAATTCTCTAGGTCACAGAAGTGGTTATGCTTCATATCCTTTCTTTGATATATGTTTGAGAAGAAGCTCTCTGAAATACACCCCAAATTCTTTATAAAGGCACAGGCCTCACGGAGTTAAGCCTAGGAACAATAACTGTTCAGATGTCTTCACAGAAGTTTATACATTAGACAGAGCTCCTTCTGCCCACATATTTCACCGTTTCTGTTTGCAATCACATCTATTAATAAACGACCATCACGGAAGGGATAAGTTCTTTCACTTTTTATCTACGGTCCCTTTCATCTACAGCTTTCTTAAAGAAATGAGGACTGTGCGATCATGCCATGATGCCATGGGCATTTGTCTCTCTCTCTTCCTTCTCAGCCCATAATTTAGGATTTGTTGCTTAGTTTTCATCACATTTCTTGCCAAAGATGTTATACAGGGTATCCCATAAAGTGGCAGGAAGACACTATCAGCACTCCCGTCCTAGAAGAGCCTTGCCTCAACCCTAATTTGATACCAGAGACAGCACCCTGACAGTGATCCCAAAAGGAAAAAGAGTCAGACATGGCTTATATTAATAAGAGAATCAGACAACAAAGATTCACTGATAGTTGGGCTACATTTTTTCTGCTGATTGCAGAAGTGCTGGTGCATGAACATTCTCGTTTACACAAGCAGGGAAGCAACCCTGAGGAAAAGAGAGGAGTTGGAGTGGACCTCTGGCTGAGGTGGCTCCTGACTACAAAGGACAGCTGAAACCTAGAATCATAGAATGGTTATGGTTGGAAGAGATCTCAAAGATCATCAAGTCCAACCATATACCCAATGCCACCATGCCCGCTAAACCCACTAAATCATGTCTCGAAGCGCCACATCTAAACATTTTTTGAACACCTCCAGGGGTGGTGACTCCACCACCTCCCTGGGGAAATGCACAACGTGAGGATTTTTTGATACTGGTTAACAACAATAGTTATAAGCCAACGAAAACCTTAAATAAATAAAGCTTGGAAACTCTGAATGTCAAGTTTTATTATTAATATGTTAACACTGTGGCTATACTAACATTTGTAATTAAATGCTCTATTTAGGTAAAATTAACTGTAAGCTGCTGGGTTGTGCTGAGAACGATGCTGACAGCCACGACGGCTCTCTGGGTGGAGGAGCACACAACCTCCCCAAGGCAGGGTGAGGTGGTAGCTCTCAGACAGGGAAGGGCACGGAGAGGCAGGGTATGGAAACAGCCCTGGCGTGGGATTGCCACGGACACCTACAAACCGTGGGAACATCTCTTCTCCTGATACCCAAAGGGAATCGGGTCACTCTGAAGGATTTGAACATTCACACTAGAGCTATCAGCCTGTGCAATAAGGGTGAAGAGAAATACGGACAGAAAATGACCTACAAAATATTGACGGAGTTTTGTTCACCTAAGTAATTATCAGCTTGTCATGGTGCCTAAATGCCTAAAAAACCCAAACACTTTTATCCTTTCTTTGAGATCAACTGCTAGGCAGCAGCATACCAATCTCTCACAAGTAGAATGTGCACCTGTGCTTTAACTGGGAATCATGTCCCCATGCAATATACCGGCTAGATGGCAATTTTTTAATTCCTATAAACACTAGCGGACTATCTCCTGCCTTCCTTCCAGACACACGTAAGATAGCAAGAGCATCTGTAGCTGCAGCAATAGGAAAACTCTGCAGGAGAGTGGCGGAGTTTTTTAGTCCAAGGGAAAACAAAAACAAAAACAAAGCAAAACACACAAAAAAGCACGCAATTCTGGAAATATTCATGTACACAATAAAAATTAGCAAATGGGATTATTGTTAATTTTCAATAAAGGAAATATGTTGTTCCAGATTTAGCTTCTGGCAATTTTTAAAAATTCCTGTCATAATTATAAATAGCACATTGTAGTTTTCCACCAAACATCGTGGATTGTCCTTTGCTTGAGATATACCATATAAAGGATTAACGTTTTTACTTAAACAATGTTGCCATTTTTCTTCCGTAGCCTAGTTCGAATATACTTTATATTTTACTGCAATTGTCTGTAATATTCAGCATTTCTTAGTTCTTGGGTAAAAAAAAGGAAAACAAATTTACAGTTCTATTCCCACAAAATGTTTCCCTTTCTCACAGCCAGCTAACAAGTATAATCAGAAATGGATTTCTAACAATTTTTGATGGAAAAATATAATCTTTTTTCTCTCACTTTCTGTACAGTCATCTCTGTAAATAATTTTCTCATTATTTCATCACATGTAAAAGCTATAGTTTGAAAAAAAAAAAGAAAAAAATTACATTAAAATTTAAAAAAAAAATTGCCAAAGAGTGGCAGCTGCATTGTGTAAAAACTGTCTTTGTTTTGACAGACACAGCACTGACTCACATTAACCCAGGTTTCCAATAGATCAGAAAACACGGAGTTTACTTTTTATACTCCAGACATTAAACTGGGGAATTGAAATATCCTTTCATTTTACACCTAAACTACCCTACTGAATGAGCAGAGGATCAGTATTGTAAAACCTGCCTGAATGAAGGGATACCAAAGGCCACTGTTTTACATTTGGTGTGCACCATACACTGACATTAGTTCTACAAGACACATGCCCACTCTCCATTTTCTACAGTATATAACATAAAAAGGGAACTGCAGAAATTCACTGAAAATATAATTTTACTGAAACAGTGGTCTAGCTCAATATTTGGCCAACTACGTCAATGTCAACTGTATCATATTTAAGACTTGAGTCTTTCAGATTTATGTTCCTCTATAGCAGGGAACTATAGAAGCATATTTCTTCCTGAGGGCTAGATTTCATGCTTATGGCAATTAATAGGGATTAACTCATTAACTGAGTAGCTAACATCTGCTTCTGGTAACATCGCTAATGTATTCTTCAGTAAATCATAGGAAGCACTTACCCGAAAACTATAACATATTTTAATGAAACACCCTAAGCTGTCTGTGTATGGGGAAAGGGAGCAGATATTCTAACTTTTCTAGCTATCTACATAGAGGACTACTGAAAAAAAATTGAAAGTAAAACTAAAAAAAGAGCCACCCATGCACTAAAATAGTTCATCATTAAATGTGGAGTTTCCAGTTTTGAGACCGATTTTCCTTATCTATGAATTCTGTCCCAGTAGTAATTAATGACAGTCAGTGAAAGCTTGTTAGACAAAACAAAGTATAAATTGAAGAATTCTTCATCAAGAATATTTGTGTTATTTCTATAAAAACTGATTACATAAAATTTTACCATAGAAACCCATTTCTTTCAAAACATTTGTTTTGAACTCTACTTTCAAAATATTTATCCTGCAACAGAAATTCTACATTGTAAAATGTAACTTTATACTACAGTTAGTATTTCTAAATGAAATAGTTGAGATTTCTCTTTAATAATACCTAAATGAGAAATGCTGTATTCTCAGGATCACTTTTGCTTTCAGAAAACTTAAAAGAAGTTTTGGTCCTTAAAAGAAGTTTTACAGATGAAGGAAGTAATTTGTACTTAACCCTCAGTATTTTTACAGATCTTTGAAGAATGTTCTAAACTTTTGTTTTAAATTTCTCTTTCTATATAATAACTTTGGATACATAGTGGTATAAATGAAAAAAAAAAAATATTTTTCATTGGGCAAATTCAATCTAGTCCTGCTCTGAGCCAGAGCCTGGACTACATGACCTCCATGGGTCCCTTCCCGATAGCGGTTCCATAACTCTGTGAAACTTAGGAGTGTTCTCTGTTAGTTTTGCATCAATTGATCCTTGGAAGGAATACAAGAAAAAGCCAGTAAGTTTTACTAGAATAAGGTTTTTTTCTCATCAGTTCTGAGAGAAATCCTCTTTAAAACTTCAGGTAACAGACTTTAAAATGTATTTAATGGAAAGGAAGGTGGTACATGGAGTAACTGGAAGAAAGAAAAAAATAGCTACTATAGTTCCAGTACTAGACCATAAAGGTCCAAATTCAGAAAAATGTTCATTGAAGAGAAGCAAACATACTCGGCTGGGGGTGAATGCAAGGCTCATTGCAAATGTGGTCTGTAGCTTATGCCAAAACACCCTACCAAAAACGCTATCTAATGCTTCTAATAATATTTCTCATGTATCGTATTTTCTCTTATAAATAAATAACTAAATTCTTAGACATCTCAAAAAGATATTTCACCAAATTAATTCTTCATCTTTATGCATCTTTTAACCATAAGCCAAACTCTAGCATTGACTTTGAGGTATTTCCTCATGCTCTATATTAATATTTGTGTTGATTTTCTGGTTTGATTGAAAACTCAGTCTTCTCTTGCGAAGTTCTTGAGGTCTGTGCACTTTTTTCTTCTCTGATTTCATACTGGTGTTTTCAATCTCTTACTGAGTTTTTCAGTATTATGGGGCTTTGAGTCTAGAATAACTTCAAGCACTGCAAATAAGATGGCAGCAGTGGTTTACTTTCCTGAAGCAACAGCTATTATACTTTCCCTGGGAGCACAGCTCACGACTCATGAATCTGTTGAATAGAGGTGTTGAATCCTGAGTAGTCATTTTCCTGCTTGAAGTTTTCAGATACTATTATTTGAGAAAACTTTTCTCAATTTATTTTCACCTTCAGAATGGAGAGTGAATAAGCTATTCCACTTTTTGACTGATAAGTTATTTATTGTTCTAAAGCATTAATATGGTGTGGCTGATGAGAATGATGAAAATTGAAAGAACTGGAATGACCATCTTATGGTGAAGACACTGGATCGGCACTCGGGAAGATGTAAGGTGAGTTACCCGTTCTCTATGGGTCTCTGTTGGGGTCATGGGAAATAATTTATTTTCCCTGTGCTTGACTTCTCATTTCTGCAGTGATGGAAATTACTTCCTTGCTTCTCAAGAGAATTTGGAATAGTGGTTGATATTTTCATCATGGTCAAATATTTAAAACTTACTGGCCACAAACATAAACATAAATACAGTAACTTTTTTGATGACCCTTTGACTATATCCACTACAATTTTAGCACAAACCGTAGACTTCTTCCAAATTTTTATCACTAAAATGTACTGGTGACTCAAGTAGGGAAATAATTCACTCGAAAACAGCCATTTGCCAAACCAATAACCCAGTAAATAATGACCAGAAAAAGGTTGTATAAAGTTTAGTCTAATCCTAGCAATACCTGAAGCTAAAAATAAACAGGGAACAAAGGAAACTGAAACAGAGTTAATAATGATAAATAAGTTAATGCCTGATGTTCCTTGAAAGCCTTTTTTAAGATTCACTGTGGTTTATATGCAAAATGGCTTATTTGTGGCTAAGCCATGAACTTTCCGACAGTGAGCTGATTTTCAAATGATATAAAAGGATGTTACGCTATGAAAGAGGGAACTGAAATCTCCATTACACTATAATGACTGAGATACATGGCAGCCTTATTTGATTTTCTGTGTGATATGCTCATGCTACACAAATATTTGTTGTATTTCTTTTTCTCCTTTATTTGATAGAAACACCTACATACATCCTACCAGTTTGCCTGCTTCTGCTTTTCATTCTTACTGGAATTCTTCTGCCCAGACAGTTATATTGCAGTAATTTTCACAACTAAGTCTGATTTCAAAAACAGATTAAAAGCAAGGCTACTTGCACTCTTTAGGGAGTAAAGACATGAATACTAAAAACCAGAAGTGACTGCACAGGTCATCCACCCAAGACTAGATCTTGTTTTTAACAGTAGACAGTAAGGAATAGGTAAGGAATCAGAACAGTCCTTACTTGGAAGGTTTCATTGATATGAGAAGTGATAAAGAAATGAACTAATCTATTTTTAAAATAGAATTTTAGAATCAATGAATTTTGAAATGTATTGTGTGCTTTCAGTGTGTCTTTAAACAGCACTTGGTTTTGCTTTGACTTGGAACTAGGAAGAGGGAACTAGAAGGAAACAAGCTTTCATTTTTAATATCCTGCTTTTCTGGGTTCCTCTTAAGAAATGACAGGAGGAAGTTAACAAAATTTATTATTTGACCCATATTAATCGGCTAAGTCAGAGAGCTGCTAAGAAGTCTAGGAAGACTCTCCAAGTGACTGTGATTTTATACAGAAATCTAATAAAATATTTCAAATGAACCTGAAGACTGATCTAGCTGAACTAGCCATTAAATATAGTATTATGTAAGAGGGTTGTGAATCACACCTAATTTTAATCAAAATATTTCTCATACTTAAATATTGATAAAATATTTTGAATATCCTTCTCAATATAGATAGCTACATAAGTATGGTAGCTAAATTGCATGACACTGTAAAAGAGTTAATAAAAATACATTTATATATGTTAGGGTTGCCTTCTGGACCATAACACTAATTTGTTTTAAAAATTGCGGAAGTGAAGTCAAGACTGACTTTGGATCAGACTGTGCATCCTTTTCCTAATCATTTCCACAAATTAAAAGGGACATGGACCTGTTGGAGTGAGTCCAGAGGAGGCCACGGAGATGATCCGAGGGCTGGAGCACCTCTGCTGTGAGGACAGGCTGAGAGAGTTGGGGTGGTTCAGCCTGGAGAAGAGAAGGCTCCGGGGA
>NW_009629263.1:0-45290 GCF_000690535.1 Cariama cristata | reverse complement strand
CCAGGTGTGCTGTGGTTGCCGCATGCCTGGAATGGTTCCAGGCCAGGTTGGATGGGGCTGTGAGCAACCTGGTCTGGTGGGAGGTGTCCCTGCCCACGGCAGGGGGTTGGAACTGGATGGGCTTTAAGGTCCTTTCCAACCAAACCGTTCTATGATTTGATGAAAATCATGTGGTTTTGTAATACAGCCTTACATAATAATGCCTGAAATATAGGTAGAAATATAGGACATCCTTGTAAGTGAGGAATCATAAAGGAAGCAGGGATAAACAGTTCTGTGGCTGAGAGACAGAGATACACATCAGAGACAGGCTTTGGTGTCCTACAAATGTCAAATTTGATCTGTAAATTTTTTCAAGAAAGAATCTGGCATTTTTCTTTATCTGAAGGGACCAACAACACTCTGACAAAAGAAGAAGTTCTGTGTCAGGACAAGAGTTCAGGTACTGAGTTGAATACAGGGAGTTTTGCTTTCTTATACAACTTCAGCACACAAAGCAACATCCGTTATCAGAATGGCAGGCAACCGTACAGATACACCATTTGTGTCAGATGCAAAGTATAATCTGCATTTTTAAAATCATATCAAGAAAAGAACCAAGAAAGAAAACAGCAATAGAAAGAGAGAAAGAAAATTCAGAAGAAAAAGCATGATTTTTGTCTTTGCTTCTATGCTGGGCATGCTAAGAAAAAAGTTCATTCTCTGCCCTTAGGAGATACTGGAAAAGATTGACTGCAACCGATTTAATTTCAGAATAAATCATCCCAGAACTATTTTGTACACCACAATATGTCAGATTGCTCAGTCCAGTTCAAGAGAAAAGGGAAACAAAGATTGCTCTCATTTTTTCTCGAGTTTCGCATCCACTGACTGTGGCTCCTTTGGAGGAACGTCACAGGTTAAGACTGAACAGCAGTGGAATTGGCTTTGGTCAAATGCAAGCCAAAGAGAGCTGACCTGGCAGAAGATCTTTGCAGCCTCTGTTATTTACAGCAGACTTCAGAACACACGGTTTTTCTGTTTTTCAGTGGTCTTTACTTTGCTCACCAAGGTCGGCTACCTATACCTTACTTTTGCATTACTTTACATGAACAGAGTTTAGCTTGAGTATTGCAGTGCCTGTGAGTAACCAGTTTTACCTCAGGAAATCAGGAAGAGAAATGGCTGGGAAAGAATTGAGTCTTTAATCTCACTGCCAGGACATAAACACCTGGCAAAAATACCATGGTTCACAGGCACAGCACTGCTGAAGCCAAAGCCGAGGGTCACATCACAGCAGGACAGTCCTGGACCAGCCTCTGGGGAATGAAACAGCTGTGGGATTTTTCCCCAGGATTCATGAAAGAAAGAAAAATTTCCTGTCTGGGTCAAATGGAAGAAGTGGGGGCTGTTCCTGACAGAGCTTCCCTTTGAAAATCTCCCTTTGAAACAGCGTTACGTGGCTATAATTCTTCCTGCTACTGACATGGAAAGAGAAAGGGGGAAGGCTGCCTGATGGCGGCTGTTGATTGATGTTGACATCCACAGTGCAATCCTGTCGAGACTTTCCGTCGGCTTTAAACTTTTTTCTTTCTACATTAAACATTGCCCAAAGAGTGAGTATACTATTGTTAAACTGTGTGGCATCATACAAAATGTATAAGGAGGGACCGGCTGTCTTAACTATCAAGGCTGTACCCAGTTGTAGCAAATTTTCTTTTGCTTTGCAAACATCATCTCCAAACAGCTCCAAGTTGCCTAGGAGGCAAGGGGAGCTCATAGTAGGGAGTCTAAACCAGTCGTCTGCTCTGTTAATGCACAGCTTTAATGTAGAAAACAACTTAAATATTAGACACAGTCATTATTACCCAAAATCACAGTGATCTGGACCTAGAAAAGTAAATAAGTGATCTTATTCAGGCCAGGATTTCTGCTCTTCTCTTCGCTCCAGAACATAGGAATAAGACAACATTTTTGCTGGCGGTTAACCCAGGGTCAGGACTTTCTGTAGAGCTGTGCCCACAATGAAGAATTCAGTGCAGGAAAGAAAAATTAGAACAAACCCTACCACCTCCTAAATAATATGATCAGTTTTCAACACCTTGTATCATAAGAGGCAGCCCTCTCAGAGCTTATACAGCAGCACTAGAATGAGACAGTTTCGTTTTCTTTGTATTTATCTGTTTATCCCACCAATACAAAAAAAACCCCAAAACCTAATATTTACTTTCTGCTTGAAATTGCTTGCAGAACTATTATTTCCTACCCATGTACCTTAGCAAGCAATACTATATGAACCATATATTAATGTTTCTCACCTCTTTGTGTACACACTAACTAGCACCAGTTCATCTGACTGCATGCTTCAGGTCAGATCAGGACTATTTCCGACACAATCTTGTCCTCTCTCTCAAAATACTTCTGTCATGATAAAATCAGTAATGAGAAAAAATTGGCTCCCGTTAAATAACTGGAAGTGTTTCCATTTACTTCAGTAGGCTCAGGATATCATCTCTAGTTTCTCGTTTCCACCAGTGGATGAAATCCTGATGAGAAAAAAAGCTGCACTTTTGTCATTAATGAAAGACTGCCTTAGTATGACTTAATATCCTTTCCTAGCACCCAGACATTGTTAAAAAGGTGTGCATTCTTCTCCTTAAAAATATTTCCCTCCTCTCCCCCAGCCGACAAATTTCAGATGCTCTTAAATGTAGATGCAATGGCCTTGCTGCTTATCACACGGAAACAACTCGTAATGTGAAAGGTCGCTCTTTTTGAGGCCAGGCGCAATGTTAGCCTGTCACTGACTTGCTGTTCTAAAGACGCTGCTAATGGCATCGCTTCTCACTGCCTTTTGCCTCTTCCATCCCATTCCCATTGCACAGTCCGAACTCTGCTACTCCCAGTTGAATTCACTACCGGGTTTCACAAACAGCCTTATTTTCAAGATTCTGTTGCTATAAATTAAGTAATACCAATACAGCTTTAGCATACAGATGCCCCAGTCTTTGTTAGCGGTGTCATTTTCACGTCTAGATTAATTCTGGAGTTGTCACACATAGGTGAAGATTAATTTTTTTTACTCTGAAAACACTGCTATTCTTTTCTTTGTTTATATTATCAGGGAAATGTTTTAGATCTCCCATGTATTTGGATAATCCACATGGTAATTGTATCTTGGTTTAGGAGTCTCTGCACTTGCCTGTATTTACTCATTCATTCAGAAATGTATCTGTATCATCAAGGAAGCATGTGGAAGATATCCTACTTGGCTGCTGCCTAATTTTCAGAATTCCAACTCCTACTTTAAAGTTTTCTGTAATTTTTTGCAGTTTTATTGCATCCTCTCCCTAAACTGGTAATCCTCACATGGGTCTGAAAGAGTAAATATGAAATCATGAAGTCAAGTCAATTCAGTATTTGGTTTCCCAGCTGGAGATGGGAAAAAAGATGTGAGATGGTTTTATAAGAGGCAATGATGGGTTTACCTCTTTTCCACTAAAGAGATCATAGTCCCAAAGATGGTAGTACAAACACTAACAGAAAGAGCTTCACTTGTCAGTAGTAGAGACAATCTTGCTAAACAAAATCCTAATCCTTTGTCCCACCATCCTTTTTTATAAGAAGCTCCTGCCCAGCTCCAGCAATATGCAGGCCTACTCCGGAAGACAGATTTAATTTACTTCTTATCAACATAAAAAGCTGGTGAAAACTGAAATCTGAAAATAAGTTATCAAGATAAAAACAACAAAAAAAGGTAATATGAAGACAAATGCCATAAGGACAGCTAAACTGTTTTAAAATCAGTACCTTACTAATTAAATTTAAGCCTTCTTTTTTTTTTTTTTTATTTTAAAATGAAGCTGACATTTTTTTTCCAGGAAAATTTCTAGAAGGAAGCAGCATCCTTTGGCTGCCCCACATATGTAGCTGGCGGGTGCTATAGGTCCATTCCTGTGCTTGGCCCAACATAATCTGGGTCTTTTCCACCACCCATTACAGAGTATTTAGCCCAGGCTTGCTCTGCCAGCCCCAGAGGCTCTGACTCTGCCCCAGCACAGATGGCAGGCATCACCCTTGCTAAGTAATACATGAGACCTTGACTCTACAAAAATCAATCTACTTCCAGTTTCATAAAGCATGAAAGGTAGATTGCCTCTGAGAGCAGGGTTTTTTATTCCTGGGCTTTCAAACCAGCAGATGAAGAACATTGTCATCTGATGCTTTAACAGCAAACACGACATGAACTGTCATCACAGGTAGTGCAGAGCTTTGCTGGCAAACACAGGAGTGATCACAATAAAAAAAGATTTAAAGCCTCCTTATTATTATAATCACTGTGCTCCACACAATAGCTTTTCACCTGTTCATTGCTATTTTTTGAGAGTCAGCCATTCTTTGCTATAAAACTTCCCAGCCTGAGCCTCCTCACAGCTCCCCAATCAAACCTTGCCAGCTGAAAGCGACTGGATGGCCTCCCCTCAGATCTCATCGGCGTCATTTATCAGATGGATATATCATTTCTGATACAGCGCTAGGCCATCCCCGCTGCAGAAGAGCTGAGCTGGCTGCCCCCAGAGCATCTCCAGTCCCTGCAAATTGGCAGAGTTTTCTCTGGCCAGCCTAGGGGTAGTCTCAGCCTTCTGGTATCCCTCTGCAATGCTGCAGTTAATGCAAATTTTCTGCTCTGCCCACATGAGCCTGTCATCTCCTTCCACAATATTCGGGTGGGTCATTCCAGCCCTCGTCGCTTCGTGCAGGACAAGTACCGGGCATCGCGACCAGTCCCCACTGCCCGCTCCCCGCCGTGCCCTCGCGCACTCCCTTCTCCTGTCACACGCGTTTTGAGGATGCTTTTCAGAATGGAAACACATGAACCCCATGAGGGGGTGTTTATTCACTTCCAGACCTGTTTTACAGCTTCCCTTTGATGAGCTGCCCGCAAGCCAAAGTGCATGTTCAAAGCCTGCCATGCCGATCCATCCTGTCTTGCTGTCCTTCTGTGTAAGCCTGCCTGTACCCAGCTATAATAATTTACATTTTAATGTTCTTTTTAGAAAATATAGAAGACAGTATGTTTTTCTATACTCTTTGTTGATTATAATCACGCCTCTGCAGGGTGACCGCTCGGGAAAGCCACCGCTTTGCTCTGTGACCCGACCGCGCTCTCAGCCCCTGCTGCCCCACGGCCCACGCACGCCTCCGCTCACCCTCCTCCGCGGTTTCACGGGGTTGTCCGCTCCTGTCTTGCTCCTGCATCTCATCTCACTCAGCTCTACTAGTATACATACACAGTTATAAACTCAAAAATAAAAAAGAAGGAAAAAAACCCCAGAATTAATGAAAAATAAGAATACTAAGGTATGAATTCCAGCACAAAAGCAGGGTGAAATATTTGTAATCTTCCAAAGCAGCTCCACCATACCAGTGTAAGAACCTTTCAACATAAAATACGTAAACTGTATAGAACACATATTCTCTACAGAAGATACAAACTTTACTGACAGTTAATCTTAGATAAGGATGGGCCATGCCCTGCTACTACAGAGGTTCACCAAGTGCTTCTCAGCTACACTGATTAATGCTGATCCCCTTCAGAACTTGGCAGTCACATTAAGGGACGGAGGCTCCTCTTATTGCCTAATTACATTGTGCCTGGATTTCTATACTTTCTGTACCTTCTGCTTTCTATATAGGATATAGATAAGTATAATTTCTATACTTTCTGGTTTAAAGATCAAATTTAAGGTTTATCTTCCAGACCAAAAGAAAATATGAAAAATAAACCCAGTATTCCTTAGGGCACATGACTGGAAACAACCTCTTAAAAAAAATACACTTCAGACTCTGCATTTCTTCGTCCTCAGCGCCGTTGTCACGTTTCCTGACCTTGCTGACAGACAGAAGCCTGTCAGTACTGTCGGCGCTGCAGCTGTGGAAGAGGGAAGAGAATTCTGCGCTTCATGCATTACCCACAGAAGCAACAGCTATACTTCAGGTACTGAATTTTTTATTTTAACTAAAGCAAAGTAAAATGCCACACATTTAAGAAGCTGGAGAGAAATTCTAACATTGGCTGAGAGAAACATAAAGAAAACTTGCATTGGAATTTATAATCTAGGTATGCTGCTTGCTTCCCTTTTCTCTTAATCCCCATATATTTCAGAACCTTTTTATTAGAAAAGAAGGGCTGGCTTAATAATCTAAGTTTCAATATAAACTGAATTTAATATTTAATGACTGTAATATTATAGTTATTTATATTTACCCTAATCTCTTCTTCAAAGAGGTGCCTCTGTGAGTAGAAATTTTATAAAGATAAGAAAATAACATAAAAAGAGGTTGTAGAAGCCCCATCCCTGGAAACATTCAAGGTCAGGTTGGACGGGGCTCTGAGCAACCTCTGATCTAGCTGAAGATGTCCCTGCTCTTTGCAGGGGGTTGGACTGGATGACCCTTAAAGGTCCCTTCCAACCCAAACCATTCTGTGATTCTGTGATTCTAAGGTCTACCCCAAAACTCCACTGAGGAGTTAAAAAGGCCTCCTATCCTATAACAATACTCAAACTGTCCATCTGATATTCCGTATCAAGCAAAGAAATTTCTTCAGGTGGGAAATAAAATGCACCCTGTCGTACCATCATGGAAAGGTTCGCTGACCACCGATCCGGGTTTGGCGCTGAGTGGCGTTAGGGAGACGGGCGCGTCTCTCCCAGCAGTGTAGGCTGGCGCTACATGGGCAATAGAAATGACCCCAAACTGGGTGCTCTTCCACACCTCCTATGCACTGCAAAGGTGCATGGGGGCCATTGAGCTGCTCACCTTTCTCTTCATTTTACTTGCTGAGGACACGCTAAGCCTCAGCGACGTTCTCTAAACCTCCTTGCCCTGCTCCCCTCTGGAGTGTGCTGCTTCCACTGTCCCTGCAGCCTGCCAGGGAGGCAAACCAACTGTAAATCTCTTCAGAGAAAAACAAGCAATCATTTTTTTATGATTTCATTTTCAGAGCCCTGTAGAACCGTGTTTTATATGAGTACGCAGTAGGCTTCAAAGCCAACACATCAGCCTTCTTCATTCAAATCTGTCTAAGCTCTAGCAAAAGACGGAAAAAAGAACTTGATTTTTTTTTCCGTGTACTTAACTACATAGGATCAGACATAGCTATTCCAAAAACAGCTTTCCAGTAAAAGACAAAGAAGTCCCTTGCTCATTGTGCTACAATCGATTCTCTAAGAATTCTAAAGATGGTCTCCCTTCTTTCTAGAATAAATAGTTCACTGTTTGCTTGAAAAATTAAAGGAAAATGGCAATTTTATGATGTCTCTTATGACATTCAGTCACAGGTTAGTTCTAGTTAATGATGTGCCTCATTTTGGGTCAATACAAGTTTCACTTTCTGCTAACCATTTCCAACTGTGCAACAGATGCCTGAATTTTCATGGGTTTTTTTCACATCATAACATGGAAGCCTTGGGAAACAATATCAAACCTTCAAAATAAAAAATAAAAAATTGCTACTTATTTAACTCCCTTACCACTTTGTGATTCATACGGATATTTCATAACAAACAAACATAAAAGGGAGAAACATTCAGCCACTTTACTCACCTTTGTGGTATCTTATTTCAGAAATCCCACTTGGGGCTCTTCAGTCATCAGGAAAAGGGACAGGCGACGTATTTTGATTTTAATCCTACAAGGAAGACCGATCTTTCCATGGTGCTTTAAATGTTCACTTTGCCATAAGACTTCTGTCACAGTGGATAAATAAGAAGCTGTCACCTGCCTTTTTTCCCACATTCCAGTGACACTCATCAAGCAGACAATCTTCCCTATTCTACTGAGGTAGGCTCCAGTACTGTGTTATATGAACAGAGAGTCATTCCACAGACAGAGGCAAACATGTTTTCCATTGCGATTCCCGTTTCCATTTCCATTTCCATTTCCATTTCCATGTATCTTGCGCTGAAGTATGTTTTTCAGAAGTTAAAATGATGCTTTGCATCAAAGATTGCAAGAAAAGCGGCAAAATCATGACAGTTAACTTTCTAGACTGAATCACTAATAGTCCATTAGAAACAAACAGTCCAGCTGCAGTAGAATGTCTCTCATTTGTAACAAAAATGCTAAAGCACAATATTAAAAATTCAGTGGAAAAGTCCAAGAATGAACAGGGGAAAAAATAAGCTTAGTTTTCCATCAGAAAGTGCAGTCTTATTAAAATAATTTCCTGGGTTTGGGCCAGTTTATCCTAAATTTTAAATAGAATAAATTAAAGTTATTTTCTTGTTTTGTTCTGATAATATCAAACATGTTTGGTTTTACATTATTTTTTTAAAATGTTCCAAATTTGATTTTACTACAGTAATATCTAACGTAAACATTCCATTCAAGATATTAGGGGAGCAGAAAGAATTGAAATGAGCATTATGGTGGTTCTGAATCAAAAATCTTTCCTTCTTTTGGAAATATCCATTCAAGGGATGAAAAAAAATTCCAGATATCTACTTTCCCAAAGAATATAAGTTCTTGGTTCTCAATTTGCACCAAAATTTTCTTTGGTGCCTAGATCAAAATCAAACTTTAAGCTGGAAACGTAAATATACCTTTCACCAGGCTTTACAATTAAGCCAAAAGCCTAATAACAAGGCTTAGCTCCTACCTCCCCAAATAAACCCACCTCCCAGTAACAAGTTTTATTTAGCAAAGAAACCACAATGTAACCTGATGTATTTGGGGATCCAACAGATGCTCGTATTTCAGAGGAAGACACATTACCGCCTAATATGGGACCAATATAAGGAAGCAATAACAGGGTAAATAGACTCTTCCATCATTGCTTAATAAGCCATGAATATGTTTTGTTTTGGTAGAAAAGCTTTGTCAGAAAACATCAATCAGTATATGCAAGAGAGGTAAAAATATGCTCAGCTGCAGCAGCCTCATTTACAGCCCCGCTCATCTACAGGCAGGTTCTGCTTTCGACAGTGTAAGTCAGGAGTAACTCCAGAGGAATCGGTGGCAACATGCCGCATGAGGAGCTGTGAAGGTTTTTTTGGAGATCATATGTGATTCGATGTATCTGTTGACTTTTGTGTGGTGATTTATTTGGGCTGAAGGGACAGGAGAACAACGTACAGCTGCTGGGCATACAGGTCCGATCTACACCAGGTAATGGTGCCCAGTGCATGGAGCTCAGAGATGCTGGCAACAGAACCTGCTTCAAAATTGGATGCAATGGGTCCTTGGGAGCAGGCTGACGCAGGGCACAGCTTACTCCCTCCCCACTGGGATGCAACACCGTGCAGTGCTGCTGCCCTTGTTAGCAATGCCATGACACAGAGCAGCGTGATGCTCTACGGTGGTGCAGGCTCTGCGTGCTCTCTAAAGTACTTCATAAAGGTGCTCCGAGGCTCCCCAGGTTGGTGTAACCATAATTAAGAGCCAGAAAAACACAGCTGGTGCACTGAAAGGCAACCAACCACACACTGACCTGAAAAAAAGCAGCCACGGAGGACACGGCGTGTGTGAAAACAGAGGCTGGGATTCATCTCCCTGTAGCTACAAGTCAGGAATCAAGGGCTACACATTTAAGCTAATTGTCTCGTGTCTTGCAATAGAGAATAGAAAGAAATGTGCACTGTCAGTTTGCTTTACCTTAGACAAACATTTAGAATGGATCTAAATTGTCGTGGTTTAACCCCAGATGGCAACTAAGCACCACACAGGCGTTCACTCACTCCCCCCCAGTGGGATGGGGGAGAGAATCGGAAGCAATTGGAAGAAAACTTGCGGGTTGAGATAAGAACAGTTTAATAATTGAAATAAACCCCAAGAAAAACAAGTGATGCAAATGAAAAACAATTGCTCACTCCCCCCCGACCAGTGCCCAGCCAGTTCCCCAGCAGCAGCCGCCCCCAGCCAGCTTCAGCCCCCTGCCCCGTTTATACGCTGGGCATGACGCCGTAGGGTATGGAACATCCCTTTGGGCACTGGGTACAGCTGTCCTGGCTCTGTCCCCTCCCAACTCCTTGTGCCCCCCCAGCCTTCTCAGGGCATGAGGAAACTGAAAAATCCTTGACTTAGGGTACGAACTACTGAGCAACAACTGACACATCGGTGTGTTACCAACATTAATCTCACCCTAAATCCAGAACACAGCACTGTACCAGCTACCAGGAAGAAAATTAACTCTATCCCAGCTGAAACCAGGACATAAATGTGTAGTTTTTAAGATACTACAGTTAGATTAAATTAATCCCACCCAGCATGTCTAGAAGAGTAACAGTGGAGTCTTGGCATAAGAACTTTGACAACTGCAGTGGGGGAAGAGAGACTTTCAAATGCTGATGCTAAAGAAGCAGAGAACGCTTTCCATATGTATACAAATACCTGTTTCCTTTTCTGTCCTGATACAGAGATGAAGATACTATATTGTACTTGGCTAACAAAAACTTGTGCTTTGAAACACTGCCATGTGCCACCGCAAACTTTCCCGCATGAAGTTTTTGATTGGATTCAGGTTCTCTTGAACTTGCTGAAAGCTCCAGGATGGGACACAGTGCTGAAGTGAAGACAGGGGAAGCTGTTGACATGGCCATTTATGAGATACAAATATCCAAGTAAAAAAGGCCAGAGGTATATATCCAGTAATATGAAGATCTGATAAGATTATACAGATGTCTAGTAGATCCATGCAAAAAAAAATGGCAATTGGTTCCTAAACACTCAAAATACTTAATATCTTTCTAAATAGTCATTGGACATGATAATTTGCCTTAGCTGAATCACCTGAAGTGATATGTATATGGAGCGGTACTACTACATGGTCTTCTGAAGTCTAGAGATTCTATTACGAGGTTTACTTAGCTAAACAAATAAATAAATGTCAGAGTCAAATCTGTGCTTTAAATTGTCTGAGATTTCAAGCCTTAAAAAACAAATATTAAAAAGTCCAAATATTGTGTCTCTGCACACCAGGAAAGCCAAACTTCTGTCACCAGAAGGAAAGCATTGGCAAAATCACTTTATTTATTTATGTTTACCTCTCCTTGAAGTGACTATTTTTCAACACGCTGCAGTGTGCCGTGAAAACCCAAAGCAGCCTTCCCCTTTACCTTTATTGTTAAACACAGTCTGAAGTGTCTGAGTAGAAAAAAGTCCACTTGTTCCAATCACCTCTATACTACCACATCCATGAAAGCAAAAAAGAGAGAGAAGGAGAGAAATCTCACAATCATTTATCAGCATTGCACAGTCGTCACAAAGAGCAGTTTATGCATATTATTTGCAGTGGACAAATATGTCATTCAGGATATCACCCCATACATATTCGGATAAAAGAGTCGGATGTCAAAAGAGCTGTAAAACTTCAGCATGCCAAAATGTCTCTCTATTAAATGTGTTACCAGAGATTCTCCCCAGTTTCTTGCACAACATGACTGTCTCCTGTTGGGATTCCCCCAGTTCTGGGCATCCTCACCAGACGCAGGGCATTGTACGTGAGCAGGGAGCGTGTGAGGGCTGGGGGCCCTGTCCACAAACGGAGATCGTCACGGTCCTTTGGGCCAGCCTGGGACTCCACCACGGCCAGGAGTACACCAAAGGAGCCATCCACAAGAATACACGTTTCCTGTCTTAAAATGTTAGCTACGGACGTTCAAGAACTAGTTTGTCCTGTCCTAATCTGCCCTGAGGTTTGGTAACCTGTAACAGCTGCCCACACCTCCCTCATCTTTAGCCTTTACGAGTCAGAGCTGTAGTGCACGAGAATCTGGGCCAGGTAACTCTGAATTGCCTGTGAGTCTGAATCGGTAACTTCAACTTCAGTAATCGGCTTTTCCTCCAATCTTATCCTTACAGAATAAACTGTAATCACTATCCATAAACCCTAGTCAGAAAAAACACATCGCTCAAGTTCACTAACACCAACCTCACCGTGTTTCATCAGTTACTGGACACCCCCAAAGCACCTTGATTACTTTCTGCGCTCTTGGCATCAGCAATAAAAAATGCGACAAATGCAGCTGTACCTTACACGGCCCTCAGTGCTTGGATCTATCAGACATCAGATGCTGTGGTTTGGTGATTGCTCTGTTGTCTCCTCTTTGCTAGATACTTTAAAGCCTTTCTGACTCTCTCAACCAATCTGTCACCCACCCAATCTGTCATCAAAAATTGGAGCTTCTGCTCCTGCAATATGAGCTTTCCTTTTGTCTCAGATTCTCCATCCTTTACAAAACCAGAAATCATCCCTTCTAAATACTGACGAGCCAATTTCACCAACAGTACATGTCCAGTGTCTTTGCCTTCTGCCTTCATTCACTTTGGGAACAGATGTTCCCATGGATATTCATCCCCTCTGGAATATTTCCTTGCTTTGCTTCCAACAAAAGCTTTATCCTCTCTAACAACTGTAAAAAACCTCTCCCACAGCTTTTGATGATTATTGCTTTGTCATTTTGATGCTACTGCTGTTTCCTTCTGTGTGGGAAAAAGGACAATCCACCAGCTTCATTTTGCTTACCAGAACAGTTATTTCAAACAGCAAAGCACTGTGAATGCTACCAGACATACAGAAGGAGGTCGCTTTTTATTCTTGTAAGAGTAAAAAAGAAGCTATCACTTAATTTAATAACAACATCTAAGTGTTTATGCTCTTTTTAGTAGCTTGTTCTAAAAACATATATTTTTGCTTGAATTTGCCTCTTAAAACCCTCCTCCCACCCTCGGACCTCTCTCAGGAGCTCTCTACAGCACAGACCTCCCCGTGTCCTTAAAATATCCCATGGTTCCACTGCGACGGTTTTTAAAAGCTTGTGAGTGGATTTTGCATGGATCTTCACCCCAAGGCAAAATGGAAGACATTTAAAAAAATCTGGTTAGACACCCATACCATCAAATCTGTGCATTTGCAATTATTTTAATTAGTCCTTCAAATAAAGGTTAGTGCAGTGTTTATTAACGTTAATACAACATTATATATTCAGGTAAATATATGTTCACTTATTTGAATGTGCAATCAGTTATAATTCTGCTTTCCCCTTTCTCTTTCGGCTTTCAGAAGGGATATTAAAACCCGAAACATTGTTAGTGTAATGTTATAATTGAGAAATTAGACTTACTAGAGTAAAGAGACTCACAGGACGGTTTCCAGAGCAACCGCAGTCCAGCCAGCTTGCACTTTACGCATCTCCTGAAGGGAAATTCTGCCTCCTGCCCACAGCTGGACTAAATCCTCACGGTTGTCTCTGGCCGCAGAGCGACTCTGCTGCTGTTTCGTCCCTTTGTGGACTGCACCAGCCATGGGGCAGCTGCTTTCCCCCCAGGGGCATCCAGGGACCCCTCTTAACAACCCTCCTCCCACCCTGGGACCTCTCTCGGGAGCTCTCCGCAGCACAGTCCTCCCTGTGTCCTACCCCACGTGGGCAGCTACGCTAAGACTCTTCTGTGACTCTTCCTTGGAGAGTAAAGTTTGTCCCCAACGGCTTTAAATTGGCATCCTCCTCCGTGAGGATCCACGCCGGTCTGCTCCCGGAGAGCTAAGGGCCGAGTGGCCGCAGGGCCAGGGCCTCCACACTGCGTTAGAAACCATAAAGATGGAGGCCTGGACTCATGCACATGAGAAATGCTGACCAAAATCTCATACCATACAGAAGCAATACTGAATTCTCCAATTTAACATCCACAGGAGCGATAAAGGCTCCTACTCGCGCCAGCCAAGCCCTCGCCAAACATATCCTGCTCTCAGATTCATATATGCAGCTCCTTCCGAAATAAACACTAAGTTTGTATATCTGTAAGCTGAATTTTGTCATGTTTATATAAATACTGACTAGTTCGTTTGGTCTTGGTGCCGAGAGTTTGAAATCAGTTAAACTATGTTATTTTTAACTGCAAACATTCTGTAGCTTCAAAACTTTGTGTGTGGCTGTTTAAAACTGGCTATTGCATGGCCAAGTATAAAAACAATTAAATTTTAACATATTAACACAGGAACAAGAATGTTCTCCCAGTAGGGATTAATACCATTATAAAATAACTTTTAAAAGAAGTTATAACTGTGGAAATCGCCCCACCCCTGTTACACCTACCGAGAGGCGAGGCCCAGCCCTCCACCAGCGGCCGGCGGGGTACTCTCGCCTCACGTTTCTCCAAGACTCTCACAGCCTGCTTCGGAGAGTCGGATTTTGAGCGGAATTTGGGAAGGCTCGAGACTGCTGATGAAAACAACGGGACTGACTCTTTCCTAGACTGACTCAGTGGCAATGCTCTCGATGTGGGTGTTTGGGAGAGACATCTGACATCTTCCACAAAGCAGTGCAACAGGCTTAAACAAAACAGTTAAAAATATAATTTGAAGCAGTTAGAATTCCTTCCTAAGAATGTCACTATAGTGTTACAGGTAAAGCAATAGACAGAGGTAATATTAAAATAAAATAAAATAAAATAAATTGAAGGGAACCTAGTTAATCATTTTAATAAGACAAGAAGAATCAATAATAACTTTCTTAAGAAAAACTTCAGTTTTCAGAGCAAAATCTTCAGAAAAACAGTTTTAGATTATACAGTGGTTGAATACATTAAACAATCAGAAAAATACTAGCTTCACTGCTATATATTATTTACAGTTCTAAACCACTCATTCAATCTCTGTTAAACTAATCTGACTTCATGAGCTGGACAGAGTTAATACGGGTGTCATAAATCAGCAAATATTCTGAATGTTGCTTCTTGAATCCCATAAAATTAGAAGCAGTGATGAAGAATCAGCTTACAGTAGACAGCCTAATGTCATCTCTACCCTATGTTCAACAGTGATCCAACCACCATTCCCTGTTTATACAACTGAAAAAAAAGGGACCATGTTATAGCACAAACCCCTTATCTGAGTCAGTCCCTTCTTCCCCTTGCTCCAAACTTTTGCTGATGTTTCCTCATTTACTCTTTTCTCATTTCATCAATAAGACTGCAGGTTCCTGGAGTCAAGAATGAGTTCTTTGTTCTCTGTGTAAACCTTTGTGCTGAATGCTGCCTTTAAACATTAAATAACAATGCTCAGAGAAGAGAAAACAATGAAGGTCATGACAAATGTTTTGTTCTTGTCTTTGGGATCAAAATTTGCTTAAGAGTTTGATCTTGGAAGCGGCTGAGCCCTCTCGTTATCTAGAGAATTCAAGAAACTGCCTTTAGTCAGGATACCTTACATCCATTGAATTTTGTTCAGCTACAGTTTATAACGCATGGTGAACTTTTAGCATCATTTTCTTCAAAGAACAGGCCCATAGACCTGTTGGACTTCTCCATGGAGTCAAAGGAACATGTTCCCTCTTTTGCAGCATAGAGCCCCAACATCCCACTCCTTTTGTGCTAAGAAATGGAAGGATGAAAAACGTATATACATCTACGGATATAATGAAAGTATAATATTTCTTTTGTGTGGTAATAGCCAACGGAATTATTCCTAATACTGATAAATTAATTCCATGTGCCACATGCCAGAATTTATGTAAATATTTGCAGACTGAATCCATTTTATTCCTTTAACTATTAAGCAAGGTCCTCAAAGAGTATTCATCAATACAGCTTTGTGATTTCAATGGAAGTATGCTAATTTAAATCTAGCTTTTTATACGTGTAATATGGTAATGGATAAAAAGCCCATAATCTCAAACTTTGCCCAAGGTGGTCAGGAATATAGCCCTGGGAGACTGGTTATTACACCTTGATGTCATGCCAAAAACAGATCACACGGTCAGAGAGAAAGTACATTTCTACTTTTCCTAGAATCCAGTGGATTTTTTTTTCTGTGTGCCATGATTGTCATTTAAGTTACTCAAACAATTTACGTTCAACGTTAAGTGGCAGCAATAAGTGTTAAATCCAACAAAGTGGCTTTATGCATCCTTGCCACTGTCCTGGAGCTTCTAAACATGGCACCGTTTGGAGAAGGTTTATGAATACATGGTGCCTGTTTTGAGTTTCCTAATGTGGATTTGAGAATTGAAGTGCCTTACAGTGTGGTGTCTGAACAAATTCTTACACTCTCATCCTGAAAACAGTATTATGCTTACAAAGAAAAATTTCCTGCAGCAAAAGGTCTGCTGATTCACTGCTGTTTGCCCCACGGTGTTCATTTAGATTAGTGCTGCTACAGTGATTTAGTTCCACCTCAGAAGACAATGATTCTAAATTTTATTTCTGTTAGTTGTGCAGGCAGGTACTGCAGGATAAATATCTGGAAAGCAAAGATGAGGGGACAGAAGAAGCTGTTCACTTGGTAAAAATAATTTTGAGGTAATGATGATTCTTTTTTCTTTTTCCACAAAAAAAAAAAAAAAAAAGACAAGACTTCTGGCAAGAACCATCATCGAATAATAAATTTGTGATAAGTTTCACATTCCATCCAAATGAGAAGAAGCTGAGATTTGTTTTTTTTTCTTTCAGCTGGGTAATCTGGATACCACTCGGAAAGCTGGTTGTAACTGCGGCTCTGCTAAACACTTCCTCTAGGTCATAAAAAAGACACAGTTAAATAAACCAGGGCTGATGCACGTAAGTGTATTGCCTGATCAGAGTCCTAGCTGACCTGTGCATTCAAGTTCAAAGAAACCCTAAAAAAGAGGTATCGGTGAATACAAAACTACTCGTGGGAGAATGGGAGAAGAACGCTGCAGTTCCCAGGGAGCGGCCCCTCTACGTCCCTCTCTCAAGCGTGTGCGTGTATGGTGCCCACTGCAGTAACGTCCATCCATGACTGGTCTGTCTCAGTACTTCTTCAGCATGGATACACATAAAGGAAAAGCAGAATGCCATTCATGCCAGTAGTGCCACAACAGGACATGGTCAACTCCTTGCAAAGATATTCAGGCAGTAAATTCACCCTGTCAGCCCACTGAAACAGATAAAATAGCAGCAGATATGATTTTTATTTCTTTTCTTTTCAGGCATATATTTTCTTCCTCATTTTGGACACCATGTTATTTTTCCGTCCTTCAAAATAAGTGGAAGTAGCACACGGTGCCCCGGTCAGATACCACAGCACTCAGGTGCTGCTCACAACTGGAGTTTCCCGGTCTCGTCACACAACCACGTGTAGCGAACAAACTCTGCTTCAACTTGTACTCACTGGACAGGAGCAGAAGTGCTATCAATTGGCAAGTTGGCATTAAAACCTTGACCATGTAAGCGGCTTAAATCATTTCACCTACAGATCTCTAAAGAAACTTCTTTCATATCCATAAAATGCCTCATTAACCAAAGAGATTTTAGTTCCAGGGTGCATGCAAGACCTTACTCTGCCATAGAAATTTACCGTTGACTTAACTGGTACAAGATGAAGCCCTAAAAATTAAACCGACTTCAGAAGTGTGATTGCGTTCCCAAACTTCCTACCAAATCTGGAGTTTTAATACTACATGAGCTATGCAGTACAGCTCTTTTGTTATCATTCTAAGGGAGCAATTCTTCTGGTCAAATATGCTTATCTATAGTGTAGACATCTACGTATGAATTAGTCATACAGCTTCCCCCTGGAGCCAAAAGGAAAGAAATACATACTTCTGAGATGTGATGCATCCCATCCTAATGCAGACATCAAAACCAGGCCAGGTATTCATATTCAAGTCGTAAAGTAACCTGTTCTTCTCCATGGACTCAGAAAGGCGTGTGGGGGATTAGCTCACCCATGCCTTCCTCATCCCTATATCCACACCCACTGGTAGTTGAGATTAATCTCACCAAAACCAGTGAAATTAGTTTGAAGCAGAACACAGAAACAAAGAGGATGACCAATCAAAAAAAAAAAAAAAAACAAAAAAAAAAAAAAACCCCCAAAACCAAAAAAAACCCCAACCAACAAAAACCCAAACCAAGATGCAGGGGAGCATTAAGAGCTAGGGAAGAGGAGCCATTGGATTAGCACCATGCCAGCTGGCGCCGTACAACAGCAAACCTCTGAGAAGTCCTGCCAGTTAGAGTAAGCTGGTTGCCTTCAGATTAAAACGTGTGATAAGGCAATCTTATTTTAATATGCCAGAAGTTATGATCTAAAGTAAGGCCTGTGGGTACTCACACTATGATCTTGGCATTGTCCTAATTCTGTTCGCTAAAGCCACGCCGTTCCGCAGGAGGGTCCCCCCGTGCAGTACTGGCTTACGGGTGGTGGCGTTTGACATGCAGTTCAGATTGACATTAGTCTTTCTGCATAAACATTTTGCTTCAAATATAAATATTTCACTGCAACACTGATTGATGCAGATGCAGTAAAAATGATGCGGGACATTCGTGTGTTCTTTAAAGTTGAGTACTCCGATGTAAGAAAACTAATTTATCGGTTCATTAAGCGCTCCAAGGAGGCACTCCACCGAGGCTGGAGCTGTCTGCCTCTGACCTGTGCTCACAGAGCCGACTAGCTGAGAGTGCCTCTTTTCTCCTTAGTTTCTCCCCAGTATGCATTTGGCAACTGTTATGTCTAACTGCTAAAATGAAATGATTATGCTATTTCGTATTTTTCATTTTCATCAAAAAGGATTAGTTTATAATCCTTACTACCATTTCATTGAACTAACAAAGCTGTTTTTCAACTGCAACAAAAAAATCTAAAAAAATGCTGTTCTTTATGACTACAAGACAGATTGATTTTCCCTTCCCAATTTTTTTAAAACAAAAATAATTCTAGGCTTAACATTACAACTCATATAGAAGCTTTTGCCACTTCAGGATATTTTTACCATCCTATTACTTCCCTAAAGTATAACCTTGGGGCACTTTAAAGACAGCAAGCAGAATGGCAACGTGTCAATGTAGTGTACAGAAACCGTATATCCATAACAACTTTGCTAGTGCAATAATCGACATGGTATGAGTATGTTCGTAGTTGAAAATGTTTTCCTAACATTGTTTAAAGACACAGAAGTTTAAGACATGTGCCTAAAACTACCTCCCTGAGAGCTTAGCCATCTATAAACACATCAACACAATATAATATTTGGTTTTATATTGTACGGTGTCCAAATTGTGTTATATACTTTGCTTTCACTGACTAGAGTCAGCAGTATTAAACAGACTGCCAAGGTCTCTTTTCTTCTGATTTAATCAGGATTTGACATTAAGGAAGGCATTCTGTATTACCATTTGTTTTAGTATATATTAGGTTTTGATAGAGATGGTTCGAGCAGAAATGAAGCTGTATCCTATCAACTTCCATCCACTCATCATATCTCCAAAGTGGATTTCTAAACAGAACGTGATCCTGCTGTCTTCTGTAAGCATCTACAATTGTCCGCTGGTTGGGGCATACAGAAAGTCCGTTTGCCTCCACGTAACAGGTCTTCCTACGCAGGGTGTTTTTTCCATCTCGTGGAAATAGATGGAGTAATGAACACAGGACTGAAATACTGAGACAAAAAGCCGCATTGGGCATTTACTCTGAATTCCAATTCTCCTGTTCAAACAATCTTTCTATAAATGTCTGTGGCACCTCTAATTTTGTTTCCTCTCCTGCTGTGTTTTGTATCAAAAGGGTCACATTATGCTACACAATATATAACATGTCATTGCTAAAATGGAGTATTTTCTAATAATTACTATTACAATACTGTATTTCAGTGTCATTTGTCTCTATACACAATGAATAACTGAGAAATGCGGGGCAGCTGTTTAAAAACACAGATATTTGTAGTAGTAGCCCTTGCAACAGGTATAGTCTTTCCCATGTCTTGTGTAAGTTTTAGTTTATTTTTGCTCATGATATTCTCTGTAAAATGGCTACACAATAATAAATCGTGTGTTGATTTTACCGATCACTAGAACTCCCACCAAAACAGTTGTGAGGAATGTTTCTCCCATGCAACACGTAGCAGACCAGCGAACAGACGCCCAGTTTGGTACCCAGTGAAAGCAGAGCGCAGGGTGTACAAAGGAGAGCTGGGTGTCAACAAGTGTGTCTTTTGAAATGCCTGTTACTCGGGTAAAGCTTATAAGGTGAGATTCCGCTCATTACAGACACCCAGAGAAAAGATCGAGTTGTTCTAATTACGTGGATGCATTTGCCAGTCCGGAGTGATGCACTGGAAAACGTGGGCAGTTGCTAGGCTGCTGCTGCCTTGTGACACCGGCTCAGGGAACTGTGCTGATCAATCGCATCAGAAAACTTCTGATCTCAAAGCTCTCCCACACAGAGGCCCATTTCTGTACTTGGGGCTTTGAAAAAGGGGAAAAAAACCCATGCATAACAGCAAATGCTAGAGGAAAAATAGCCAATTAAATGCTAATATTCAGTGCTGGGTCATGGACTTGTTTTGTGCAGTCTGGCAAGAAATGGCTTGTAAAATTTCAAGTGCTGAAAACATATTTTCATTTTTTTTAGGTAAAACCAGGTTTGTTAAATTAAGTTAATATTTTGGGGAAGATGAGACTTGAGGTATTCTCAGTCTTGGGATGGGTTTTACTGCACGTGAAAAAGGCGGTAACGGGCTCTATGTAGCTACAGTGTGAGCCATGCCAAATTCAGCTGAATTATTTATGTAAGCATTTTATGACTAAATACTGTCATCCACTTGGGATGTCGGTATCAACAAACATAGCACATCTAACTGGAGACACAACGGGGTTATATATAGCGGTTATATTAATACAAATACAACTGTCACTCCATCTATTGGATTCAGCAGTACCTGGGGATCTCTCCACTTGCTCCAGAAAGGCACTTTGCCCTCAAGTCAGGGCAGTGGGCAGCCTCAGGCGAACATCTGCCGCTAAGAAACCACCTCCCAAGGGTACAGTCACCCAAGTCAGAAAATATGGCAGCAATTCAGAGGACAGTAGTGATCAATACGTCCTTCCAAGGCAGAAGATTCTTATCTAGGATTTCACTAGGAAAGTACTTTAATGAAGTTTATCACAAAGCAACTCTCCTTCAGTTTTCTCCAATTTTTCCAGATTTACAAGGACCAGGTGACCCGAAGCAATTCCAGATGACTACAGGTTTAGTAATCACAGATGTTCTCAAATACAAACCCCATAGATCTATGTCACTTATGTGTGGGTTTGTGTTTATTTGCCATTCTTCAGAGAGATATGCTTCTGTTTTCAGCAGTGTTTTCAGTCAGTGACAAATAGTAATATAAGTTTTCTAAAGAATGGAAAAGTCTGGTTTTTTACAGTTCAGTTGACAGACTGAATATATGTAATCTACACTTTTCAGATACTCTGTGAACCACAAAAGGGGCTTCTCATTTATACAGTACAGGTAAACCAGAGAGAGACAAGAAATCGTTCCCTGCAATCTAAATGATGGAGTGTGACACGGTGTCTCACAGGGTAATGAACAACACTGTTTGAAAATTCATCCCTGTAATTAAGTCAAGCAATTCTGAATGTGAATTGACCTTTCAAAATCACCAGATATTTATCCATATTTCAAAGAAAAGACTGAAATTATTGGCATTTATAAATTGGACACAATTTGCGTTTGGCAGCAATAGCAGTATCAGCAGGATGGGGACATAACTGCACTGTTACATAGGTAAACAAAAAAGTAACCTCGTAAACCAAGGAAAAGCAACAGATCAATAAAAGATAAATTTTGATCATGAGAGGCAGAGACTTAACACATGGTATAGATTCTTCTCAGCCTCATGCCCCTGTGGTTCCTGGCATGCACACCGAGGGTTTAAAGAGCTTTATCCATCTGTGGTATGGACAGGTCAGTCTGTTCTGAGGCAGCTGGAAATTACATGTCCTGAGAAACTTCATATAATTTTCCCCAATTGCAGCCAAAGTTAATACAAGGCACTTAGAAAATATACAGAATAATCCTCCCTTTCTAGGTTTTAGTCTAAGTGATGTGCAATACATACATCAAACTAGGATATTGCCTAAAACAGTTCTCTCCAAAAGAGGTGAGTCTCAAAAACAAGAACCTTGAAAGCAGGGCGATTAAAGGGCAGAGGGGCTGGTGGCCATGCCCCGCACCCACGCACACACCCCGACACACACCCATATTCTGCCTCTCTCGCGGAAAATAGTCCTGACTTACTAAGTGAGAAGGTACCGTAGCTAGAAGCATTATAACAGTTTTGTTCCCTTTGGAGGCATTGTAAAGATTCTAAAAATACAAAGATGAGGCATGAAGACCACTCATAACAACAAAAAGACAGCTACAGAGTGGCTATGGTACAAGTATACACCACGTATGGTCCATCAGTCAGGCATTTATACGGCTAATCTGCACTGAAGACAGTACATGTATCATTGTTGCCATAGTTACAGTGCCCTTGTGGGGCACATACCCTATCACTCTTGTCTTGCACTTATTTACTAGAAAAAGAAGCAATTTCATCTATTATTTATATGATTCCTGTTTCTTTCACCACTTCATCTGCACACCATACAGTCACTTCACTTTCCCACAGTTCTTTGAACGTGGCTTGTATGATTTCAGATTAGACAACCATGGAAATGGCATGAGACAATTTTCTACTGAAAAACAGAAAGCCTCCCATGACCTTATGTGAACATGAATTCCAGACAGCACTCTTTTTTTTTTGATAAACATAAAATACAGTATTCTCAACACGATTTTCAATTATTTTCCAAAAGTGGGAGGAAATACAAGTGATCTCAGTGGCTAGGTCATGTGCTACAAAGTAAATAAAGTAATTGTTATATTTATTATTTTAGTCTTCAGTAATTCAGCCTTCTCCCGATGCAAAGTTCATTACAGTCCCCAGGAACCGTACTGATTTAATGCCGGTTTACTGACAATAACAAAGATGTACTTGTCCTGTAGTTGATGTCTTGGGAAGATAAAGCAGACAGAGAAAATAAGAAAATGCTTCTTTTAGCTATTTTTGGGTTTATAGTTTTAAAATATTTGTTAAATACATTACAATATATTTGCCTACAACATTGACTAAAACAATTCCCTAGAAAATAAAAGCAAAATATTTAATCACAAATAATGCTCCACGTATTTCAGCACAGCGTTGCAAGCCCCCTGCCTTCTACAGAGTGAGCAAAGGAAAAGAGCAGTGGCTGTGCTTTTTGGACCGGGCTGTGCCGAGGGGTGTGATGGAGAGAGCAGGGGCTCGGGGGAGCTGCGGTCTGCAGGCACCGGGGACACGCTTGGCCGCAGCCCAAAAGCTGGGAGCTTGAAGAGTGTATGCCCACAGAGGGGCTCTAAAAATCCTCCCTTTCTCTTTTATTATAGCGACAGGAATATACAGCCAGGAATCGTTTCAGCAGCTGAGGATGGCATTTCTTACTCAGGAAGGTGGCGATCCTCATGGTTTCACTGTGGCCTCTGGCTGGGCACAGAGTTTTTTGGCACTGGCTGTGTTACTGATTTATAAAATTGCTTGCTGTGATCCTTCCTATATTAAGTGAAAGCATACCAAAAATTAAAAAACAACAACAAACCAACAAAACCCAATGGCATATGCACCCGAGAAACAGATTCCTGGTGGCTGGAAGAGTCTAGGCTTCAAAATATAGGGTATTAAAAGAAAGCCAATTTCTTTTTTTGGGGGGTACCAAACTAAGATATGTCACTGTGCTCCCCAGAAACAGCAATAAAACTGTGGGTGCCCGTGCCCTCGCCCCGGGGTAGTTCCAAGGGTCTGCGGAGGTGCACGCCCAGGCTGTACAGGCTGTTTCCCCCTACAAAATGAAAGGACCCTTATAATATGGACGGAAATACTTATCCTTAATTCTGGCAGGAACTGGTAGTAAGAGTAGTGAAGATATGGCAGCACAATCTTTGGAACAGCACAGCAAAATCACCTTTTTCTTGCTGTGTCCAAATACTCTTTTGAAAGTCACTCCCCTAAATTATCAGTGAAACCATTTCTCTCATCTTGCTGTAGCATCCCAAGAGCCTGAACTTCAGCCGAGCTACTTAATTACTGTCAGATGACAGCCTAACCCAGTTTGGTTTTAATCCTTCTCTAAACATAGGACCTATCTCCTACGAAAATGTGTTCAAGAGTCTCTTCCAAACTAAACCCGCAATTCCGTGGCGACTCTGCAACACAGAATAAGATAATTTGAATTTGACAACCTCACTCTTAAATCTAATGTCCCATCCCAGATTCAGGCTGAACAAGGAGCTCCCTTTCCCAAGGGTGTCCGTGGTTGCCTTTGTACCATATCGTCCTGTCCCGTCAGATTTACTGGGACCGTAATCCAGGAGAGAAGCCGGTACAGGTAGAGCAAGATCAGCATGCCCAGGAGCAGGAGGCTGTCACCCAGGACAGTTGTCACCTTGCCTTGCACAGCCCTCTCCAAGCACGCTCTTCGTCTGGGCTGCAAACACTGCTGGTGTCACTTACTCATCCTGACACTAAGCTGGAAAGCGCTCTGAGGGCTGCTAACCTCAGCAGCCTCTCCTTTCATGTGTGAGTAATAAGGCCATATTCCCCAGAGGGAGATGAATGCTAATGGCTGGAAACTGAGAGGTGCTGAGCGTTTACAGCCTCTGCTGGAGTCATCTTCTAGTACAGGAGGCACCCTAACAATTACGGATGCTCCTGCTCCTCCTGAAATCAGGACATAAATAAGGCTTTAAATTTTTCTGTAGCGAATAAAGGAGCTCCAATGTCTTCTACATAGAAGAAAAGTAATCATACGGTGTCATGTAGATGACTGCTTTGTACTGTTCAAATGTGCTTATCTATTCTATTTAGCTGTTTTCAGTGAAGCAATATTAAAGGGTTATAAACAATCCACTTAATACTGTGAACACACACTGTGATTTTCCACATATTTGTCAAGTCATATCAAAGTTCAGCTAAATGTAATCCTACGTCTCTTGCTGGTTCATGGCAATCCTTGAATATGCTGATCAAGAAATAAATGTCTTTCTCTGAAACAATAATGATTGATTCCTGAGTTTCAAGAGTGGTGGCTAAAAGGAGTTTTCTGCACAGTTTTTTCTCCCCCAATTAGCAAAAAGTAAACTGCTCAAGCAAGACATTTCCAATTAATCTCTCATGCAAACAAAAAATATTTTGAAAAGGGTTCAACTTTTTCTGTGAGATGTTTCACCTTTTAGTTCAAGGCAATCCAGCACTGGGTGTTTTATATAACTCATACACAAAGGTTAAAAAAAAAAATTAACATTTGACATGGCATAGTCAACAATGCTGATCCTATTTTATTCTTGCGATGGGAAAGTGTGAGAACAGAAAAGCAGATTCCTGTCTTATAGCTGTCTAGGGAAAAAAAAAAAAAAAAAAAAAAGAAGAAAAAACAATTAGGACCAGGTTGAATTGTTTTCAGGATGGCTTAAAAGCATTCAAGGTTTTCCACGCATCTAACACATTATTGGAAGTTTCAATATATAAAAACTGGAAGATCCTAATCTCTGGATTTGAGGCTATTGCATACATGAAGGAGTCCTCTTCCCCAGCTCTTACGTTATTGTCTGTTCTTTCAGGTATCACTCAAATGATATCAAACTTCTTTTACTCTTGAGAAAGAAATAAATCTTTTTTTTTCCAGCTGAATTGTCTTAGGTTCATAGCTTCCAATTTTATCAAGTGAACATATGATACCAGCTATATTACAATGTTTTTAACAGAAAGAACCTCAGAGAAACAGAATCAAGAAGGAAAAGACTAAGGGAGCACCACTGGCATTCTTTTACTCTCTTTTCTCTCTCAGAGCAGTCACAATCAGTAAGAGGTTTATGCTAGGCATATTCACTGAGTTTAATTAAGTATTTGCCTGTCCCCCATGAGCCTTCAACAGTGGGACGCCCTCTGAGGGGGGGAATTTCATTCAGTCCAAGTTGTCCATAATCTCTACTTTGCCCAAAGACCAGTGCAATTCCATGAATGGGCTGCCAAGATTTCTGCAGGGCTCTGGGATGTGTGCATGGAAGAAGACCTTCACAGCAGTCTCAACAAATGCCACACAAACCCACACAACTAATGCCACTGGCGGACTTCTTTGTAAGGCTTGGGGACTTCACGCAGTGCCGTGCCGCCAGAAATCACAAGCTCTCATTGTTGGAAATCCCAGCGTTATCAAGAGATACCAGCATAAAGCTAAAAGCAAACAGTAACTTTTTCCTTGATTTTCAGCGGTGTTACATGTTTGCAGTTCCTACTGACTTCAGCCAGATTTGTGGGTACTCAGCACTTCTGCAAGACAAGTCATTTAACTTGAAATTTTATTGCTTTTGTCATTTTTTATATATCCTTAATACGAGCAGTACTTCTGTATGAATATGATAGCACAACAGAAGCAGATTTTGCTTTTGGCCATATGACCTACTTTGGAGCTACTTTCACAGTCAATTATTCTTTTGGCTTCTTTATCATTTTACAGTGTTAAGACTTTGTTTTTTTTTTTTTTAATTGAAACCTAATATTTTACTATTACAGGAAAAAAATATTCCCTGGCCCAAAACTGCCAAGGAATTGTGACTATAGGAGTGAGATATCATTAATAAGAACTGAGTCAACATTTTTATGACTTCAAGACACAAATTAGGCTTCTCCATTGTTACTGAATTGAAAAAGTAACCATATGGTAAAACACAGTAGCGAGAAGCTTCCACGGAGGTCAATGGGAGTTTCTAAGTACTGAGTATTTTTGAAATTTAAGTTACATATTGACATGTCTGAAATACTTGTTTTAGGCTCTTGGCTTAGCTTCTCAATTTGAAAACTTCTGTTATGGTTTGTGAGATCTTGCAGGGGGCAGCTGAGAAATTGCTCACTGTTGCAATATAACTTAAGGAGAAATTAACTTCTGGGGGGAAGTAGGTTCCTGCCGTACAATCAGAAATCAGTATGATTGTAAAGTGCCCTTTTAAAGTGATCAATAAACGTGTAACTTAGTGGATTCAAAAGTTACAAAATATAACTCTCAGAAATAACTTCCATTTCTTTCTCTTGAGTGTTGTATTTTTATTAACAAATTGAAGAACTATCGCATGGGCCAGTGTGACAGTACATAAGTGAGAAGGACAGAAGACACCCATGTGATCACCCCATCTGGTACCCTTTGCAATCACAGTTCTCAATGTACGTCCTCTGCACATCCCCAGAAGCATCTGCTTGGTAGGGAAGGGGGCAGAAAGCCAAGGGATTGAAACCTTCCTGGTAAGAGCTCACTTCTCCACCAGTGGGCTCTTAGCAGTTTCAGATACCTCATCCTCTTTACACTTCCCTTTTGGTTTCTGTAGACTTGTCAGGGACCTGTCCATCCCTGTTCCCAAAATATTTTCTACAGTCCAACTTGAGAACTGCAGTTTGAGACAAGTGGCAGATGTCAGACAACTTCCTAAATTCATTCCTGTTTAAACCAGGGCTCCCCTTTGAAGAAAAAAAACCAAAAAACCCAACAAACCAACCAAAGAGCAAACAAAAAAACCCAAAAAAACCCCAACCCAACAAAACGACCCAAACCAAAGTGGAGGAAAAAACCCCAAGGATTAGAGAATTCACCACAGTGTTTTGTAAAATCCTTCCCATGGTTAACTGCCAGCAGTCAAGAACCTGCAGCTCATTTCTAGTGTTCCAGCCATTGAGTCTACTTATATTTGTCTTCTAGGCTCAGACGCACGTCTAAGCTTCACTCCTCCATGTCAATATTCATTAGCTTTGGTCAAGTGCCTCATTAACCTTCTCTTTGGCAAATTCTCAAGCATTTTACTATGTAGCACATTCCCACACTTCTAATTAAATCTCCTCTGCACCCACTCTGATCTCTTAACATGCTTCCTGACCTGGAGACACCCAACCCGAACTGGCAATGGTCATATCATATACCAGAGGTGGGCTCAGTCACACCTATAGCAAACAGAGATGTAAAGTCATCTTCACATTTCCTACTCAATTTTCTCCTGCATCATGACAAGAGTACATTAATTCTTTTGGACACTGACCTTGTGAGCTCAATAAGAACAACATATAATCAGATGAATATCTGCCAAAAACTGCACTCCCTGTTCAAGGCTACCATGTACAGAGTCCATACACTTCTTATTAAAGAGGTTTTTATTTGATGCAGGTCACAAATACTGATCAGCTTCATAAGAGATGTTCTCTCCTATTTGGCAATATCTAATTGTATCCAGTATCCAGTACTTATGCTCTGCGTAAGACCCTGGCATATTTCTTGGCAGCTAATGTGACCCTTAAAATGCTAGGTAATTTAACAGTTATTTCACTCTCTTGTCTTGCATTATACGGTACTGTTGTTACAGAGCTTACTTGGAAAATACCTTTGTAGTAGCAGATTAACTTTAATTCCTTATTCACACATTCTCTGACGTTAATTCTCTACCTCAAGTCTCTCACAGGAGAAAACACCTGACAAGAAGAGAAGAAAATATTATAAATTAATGAAACAGAAGGAAAGGAACCAGATGGGGGGAAAAAAGAGAATTTGATTTAGATGCCTCAGTTCATTTTGTAAGAAATGGAGACATGTGGGCCCCTGAGACTGCCTGGGACTGACAACCGCCTGAAAAACAAATAGGTTGGTCGGTAGAAAATGCCAGAGAGGGAAGTATATTTAAAATTCATTCTTTCTCTTAGACATATGCCTTAGTTGCCTATACATACACCTTAGATTCCGATATGCAAGTAGATTTGTAACTAGAAATCAATTCACTCAGACACCTCACTTGTATATTTGGTACAAAGAATGCCTCATGGTCCTTTTAGATATGACCAGAGAAGGGTCACCCATTTTCCATATGTTGGTTAAAGCACTCAGCCAGGATGGGTCTTAGTCCCTTGACCATATGGGATTCACACCCACATTTTCTGCTTCCCAGACAGGCATTTCACTGCATGACTCATGCTGTTAGTCAATAACTTTTTAATGTAAATGGCATATGCAGCCCCAGAAACAAAGGCCTTTACGCAAGTCACAGCATCTTTGGCTGGATACTCCAAGCTCCGTACCACAAAGTCAATGTTTCTCATTTCATCTGTGTCTGTGCCTATGCCTTGGAGCTGCAGGGCAGGGCAGGTTCAACAAGCAAGCTGGAGTGAACCCAGGATATAAGGCAAATGTTAAGGATGTCTGACAAAATGGGAGTTGTTCCTTTAAATCTCTTCCTATTGCCTGGGTGAGGGATGCTCTCTTTAGCCATGAGGTTGGGAACTGGTACCAAGGCTGTTGTGGAAAAGGTTTGAGCACCAGTTTGGATCCAGTGCCGCACTAGCTGCTGCAGCCAGTACCAAACACGACTCAAGGTCGTCTGCTGACCCAGGCCTCTCGGGGTCCTAGGACATCCCATGGGGGAACTCGACATGGTCAAATGGGGGAAGGAACAAGCACTTAGGAGAGGATCCCTTAGCCAGCTTGGCAATCTTGGTTTCCCTTGTACGGGGAGAAACAGCCACCTTTTACCTGTTTAAAAGATGGAATAAGCTATTTTCCTGAAATACTTGTCAATCTGTGTTGACTAGAGTGACTAAAGTTAAATGAAATAAATGTCCTTAGACTATTACCTCAGCTGCGAGACAGGTGAACTTCAGGCACAGAAGGAGCTTTCTGAGAAAAAGCTTAGCTTCCCAAGGAGCTAATTGGGTTAGGTAGAAGTCTTTTCATTCTCTCATATTAATTTAGATGTCTATGTTTTCCCCTCATGTTGCCCTGTTGATACCTAAAGTGATTTTTATTCAGAGTTTGTCCAGATTCTCTAGGTAATGTAACAAAGACAAGACAATTTCTTTGTCCCTTGAAGCACTAAATTAATCTAAAACAGCATGACAAACTAATGTTCTTTTCTAGCAGAACACCATCCTTAAGCACCTTCATTATTTTATCTCTGTATTGTACTGTACAATAGCGTTCTGCTTCCTGAGCTGAATTCTGTGGGGCTCGGTGTACAACATTTAAGTGAGCTTAAGGATGTACTTTGACAATTACTGATGTTACCCTTTATATGACCCAGCTGTTACATGACAGAGGATTAGTGTCATCATAATTCCCATTTAAAAAGTTAAAACGGATTGAATGGAACAGGTGCTGCATTATTTGTGCTGATCTTTGTTCTGCCATATCTCATTTTATCCTGTCCAAGCAATATTATTGAGGGCTGTCTAAAAAGAAATGCAATTCTAAAGGGAGACCTTGGTTGATTTGTGGACATGTCCAGGGTAGTCTTTAGTTTTCATATTGAAAAAAAAATAGACAATTCTCTTTCTGCATTTTTTGTTCCTTGAACCAAATCTGAGAAGTGGAAAATTCTTATCTCCTGATTTAAAGTACGAGAAAAGAAATAATGAGGATTAATCTTTTGTTTTCTGCAGGTGAGATGCTGATATCTGACTTCTGTAGAATTAAGTGTATCTCATTTGTATAAATTTCCAGTTTTTGAAACAACTGATTCATATGAACCCCATGTATCGGATTAATGAGTAACTTTGCCCATCTCCACAATGAAAATTAACAAAGATATCTCTCTTACATTTCCCCTTAGACAAGCTGTACTTTTATCTGGGAATATTGCACAAGCAGCAAATACCTTCATCAATTCCTCAAGAATATACCAATAATCTGAACTGATTTTAGCTTTAAGAAAACTTTGGTGACTATAAAATTAATATATAAACATAATACTACATGTTTATTGTACTATTACCTGAACCTTGAGTTTGTCTGCAAGATGAAGCAAACTCTGTAACTGGACTGCCGGTCCCACCATTCTAGCAACATGCTGTGTTGGAGAGGAAGCAAGTATATTATATATACCTACTGAGTCAATTTTACTTGTTTCTTCAAAGAATATCTTCTGCCACCTCTGGATTTGGTAGTTGGGATTATAGGTTTTGCAGTTCAAAAGTTATCTTCTTTCCAAACTAGAATTCAGGTGGAACTCAAGATTTCTGGATGAGAGGTGTTCCCTTCAGCTCTATTTAGCATGATTGGCAGCGATTCTCTTGATTTGTCTGAGAAAATCTGCAAGGAAGCAAACATATCTGTTTGCTTGTCTTCAGAAGTCAGAACCATCTGTGATCATATCTGCCATTGAAACAGCATCATCTTCCCTCTCCTCTGGCTTTTGCAAGACTTCCAGCAATTCTGAGCTGTTGCTGTAGGCATGCTTTTTGTCCATCAAGAACTGACACATCTGGCTACTTAATCTGAAGTTAATACTGCCGGAGTGTTCCTCCTCTGAACTACAGGGATATTACTACAATACCACAAGCTCTGTCCACTTTCTCCTTCTTTGTTTTTGTGATTGGGCCTTAGGAATTATGTTTAGAGATTTGGATGCTATTTAGACCAAAAAGCTTGTGGCAAATTGTACCTTTAAAGGGTCTGACACAAAGAAGGCAAAATATTTGATTGTTTTGCTTTGCTTTGTTTTGGTTTATACACAAAATAAATCAATTACGTACCAGTATTAAACTCTATTGGGGGTTAAATAAAAGTATCTTTATCTTAACGATTCATTTCCCTCACTCTGGGCAAGAGAAAGGGCAATGCCCCAAATCTCTTCAACACATGAAAGAAAAGTTTGGGGTTTTCTAGGTTTTCATAACTAACAGGCAGTGAGTCATAAAAATGACTACACTATCATTTTCTTGATGTGAATAGAAAAAGCAGAAACTGCAGCATTTGTGAACCTGACAAAGGGTTAAAAACCGTAAAGATGGATTAAAGAAAAAACAGGCAGTACTCACGCAGCTACAAAATTTGCTGCAAAGCACATGAAAAATACTTGCATCTTGACTACCGAAGATCTGTATTTTTCCCCAGCTCTAATGCTTAATTTTCTTCTTTTCATCCACATTTTTTATTTTGGCTGATTTATTTTGTTTACTTGCTTTTTAAATGATCCTGCAGTATATTTCCCAGCATTTATTCTTGGAGAGAGGTAAATTAGAAACTATGAGAATGTGCCATTTCCAAAAGAATAAAAGATGGAAAGTAAGTTACTTCTAATTAGCATATAATTAATTAACAAATGGAAGCAAAGGTGACACATCCTAGAACAGCTAGTTAACAAATGAATAGTTCATGGCTAAAGACAAGACTGTCCTGTGCTTAGGGAACTGACAGTGAGAAACCTACTGGAAATTAATACCACAAAAAGTGGAAGGAGTGAATAACAAAGGAGTCAGAAAAAAAGGTTATTCTGAAGGAATCATTTTGGGGAATTATAGAATATTGCCATTTCACATCAGCACAACCTCGCACTTCCCAAGTTAGAAACAGCATGACAGACGTACAACGAAAATCAGTTATTTAGAAACCAAATCTTGCACAAAATCCTTCTATAAAAACTACTTAATCCCTGAAAAGAATTATTGCTCAGGTCACAGTGTTGTAATTTTAGATATGTAGAAAAAACTGAAACCTTTAGTAAAAATGTCAAAGCCTTTTTGTTCTTCTTCATATACTCTCTTGGTAGTATGCTTATTCATATAAGAGTATCTAGATTTTTGTTCACTTTCATAGGAACTCTTCATACCAAGGTTCAGAATGTTAATGGTCTAAATGTATATTTATTGTCTTATATTCTTATGTCTCCACGGTCAGCATCCATAAACCCAGTAAAAAAGTAAAAGTTGCTCAGTAGCTTTGTAACTTTTTTATTTAGGTGTCTAATAATAGACACCTACTATCATTATTTTTAGGCTCTAGGCCAAACTCATCAAGCTACTGAACTATCTGCGTAGCACTGGATTTCTCTTTCCTCTGACTTGTAGGGAGGTCACAGGTAAGCTACATCACAGAAAAAAACCCCCTCATAATTGCTAGAAATTAATCGGGAAAAAAAATATGTCTAAATGCTTCTTTAATATCGATTGTATTCTACAATATGTTATTGCCCCAGTTTACCAGAGGTCTACCTTTAAGAAGAGACATTTTGCCAAGAAAACACCAAACACAAAACTGCTTGGATTTCCAGATTTAGTTTTTAATCCTAATGTTTGTTGCAAATTTTTCATGGTTTTGATATGGGTAGTAAACCTCACTGGTACTACAGTACACCACTGCAATTCCTTTCCAGAAGTACATCTGATCCAGCACACAGAAGTGAAACAGCAAAGAAGTGAGGTGGGAACTCCTTAGATCTTCTAGGTTGGAAAGCACAGATGGATCAGAGAACCTCTGAGACAGAAGGAACTTCTGAAGGAGTCAACAGCCCTGGAAGTCTTTTAAGAAGAGAAATGGTCTCAGCTGGGAAGTCAAACTTTCCCCTTCTGGGTCTTTAAGAAAGAGTAAAAGAGGAAAGTGAAGGGGAAGGTATTAGATATGCAACATAACTCTGGCAGAACGAAACACTTTGTACATAGTTTTTTCTGCAGAGATTTAGATGCGTGTTTGCAAAATAAACTCTTCATAGCTGAATAAACACTGTACGTTCAAATTCTCAGCATCACAGATGGCACTTCTCTACTATTTCTATAGTTATACTACAACAGTAATCTTAGCGCATATAAAAGCGTTATTTTTGCATCAGTACATATATGAAAAGCAGAACCAGACTAACAATGCAGAACAACCTTCATTAAAAGTTATGCAATGTGTTTCAAGAGATTAAAGAGGTTGACCTCTCAGCAGAGTGAGCAAAAACCCAAAAGTCTGTTTGCAAATGTCCATAGGCGGATAAAGGGCATGATGGGCTCCAGCTGAGACTGAGGCAGTGGGGAGTGATCTCTGAGGTGGTTCAGCATCCAGAAGAACGGAGCACGGCACTGGTGAATCGCAGTTGGTACTGCACAGCATGTGTCCAGATGTGTTCCTGCTCTGCCCCCAACCAGGTGAACTACGGAGGATATTCCTTTCCTTCTACTATGCCCCAGGCATGCCCACAGACATTGCCCGGAGCGTGCTGCTTGGCCCATCCAAAGTGCCTGAAGTGTGCTGGCAAACAGAGAGGACAACCACAAACCCAGCGGTGCCTGAGTCCATGCCTCTGCCTAAAGCAGTGTGTTGGGGCAGACCCAGAGGAACTTGTCTCCTTAGCTAAAGACAGCTTTTGGACATAACTCCCTCTTCTAATATTATATCGAGTATTTGAGCTCTGTCACTGGCATGCTATGATAAGTAAAAGAGAAGTACATGACTCATTATGCTGCATTTGGTTTCCTCTGGCAAATTTAGAAAATCCTTCATCCTTAAATAATGGAAACGTTGAGAAAATATGAGGTCCTGGAATTCTGATTTTAAGGGTAGATTCATTATCAGATACATTGAAGTGCTGGAAACAAACCTACAGAGCCCCAGATGAAATAGCCACAGGCTGAAAAACTTCCTATGATCTAAACACTATTTATCTCCGTGAACAAATACAATACCGAAGATGAAATACAAATGTTTAAATGGATTCTGAATATGTTATTTTTATAATAATTTCTATGCTGTATAGAAATTACTCTGAAAGTAACTTCATAAGCTATAGTCTTTATTTCAAGCAGATAGCACAAGAATTCACAAACACTTCCTTGACCTTTCTGGCATGAAGTATAGTAATGATCAGATTGCTTAGACAAAAAAGAGTTGATTTTCATCGGTGTCTTTTCTTCACATGTTGGGGAGGGGAAAACCCAGCTTACGGTCTCCAAGCTGTTACAGTTTTCCTGCAAATACTAATGCATCTCTAGTGCTCCAAGAGCCGGTGAATAAGTAGGCTAACAGAAATGGAGAAATTCTGTCACCATTAGTTTGAAAGGAGATTTTAACCAGCAAACTGTAAACCAAAAAGTGCCTCCGTTGTTACGTAAAATTATATGTATTTACTACACACAACTCAGTACACAAGATGAATGTTTTTGCACATCTGCTATCTTAAAAGAAAACCATCAAGTGTCAGGCAAAGTCAAGCAAATGTTCTTCCTTAAACACATATGCAGCATGACACCTGAGATTTTCTTTTCTTCTTGACAAACTCCTGCTTTATTCACTACACAGTTCCCCATTTTTTGAAAAAGTAAAGTAGTCACTCAGGAAACTACCTCTCCTGCACAACCTGTAGCTATAGAGATTTCATAAAAGGCTATTGATAGTAAATACAAAAGTTTTGCTCTTGATACCAAATTATTCAACACAGTAAAAACAAAATCCAATCGAGAAGAATTATTAAAGGTTGTTAGGTTATTGGGTAGCTGAGCAATACAATGAGGGTGTTACTTATTTACAATAAACATAAAGCGTTGCACATGTGGAAAATTAGTTCCAGCCATACATAACTGACAGTCACTAGACCAGCTGCTGCCCCTCAGAGAGGAACTTTAGACTAACTTCAGCCGTTCAAAGTATCAGGTCAGTACCAAATAATAAAAAAAACCTCTCAAAGTTGCAAAAAACAGCAAGAGAAGAAAAGAGTGAAGAACAGAAAAGATGAATATAACATTGTGAACGGGTGATGTACCTTCATCTTGAATGGTCTGTGTGTTCCCCTCCTCCCATCCCACCTCAGGAAAGGATATTACACAACCAGAAAAGTCAAGAGGAGAGTTACAAGGAAAGGTAACTATGCGGAGAGAGAACACGTAAAGTAGGATTCTTCAGTCTTGAAAAACTGAAGTGGACAACTACAGATGCATAGGGAATCACGAGTAGCTTGGAGAACACAAACAGAGAATGACATTTCTTCTCATGACACAAAACTAAGAGCCATCACAAGAAATTAGCAGGCGGAAGGTTCAAAGCAAAGAAAAATCCATTCTTCAAACAGCACACTGTTCAAGTATAGCATTTATTGCCATGGAAGATAGCAGAGGCCAAAAGTTTATAGGGGCTCAAAAAGCATTTAAATAAATCAATCAACTTGTATGGTCTGGGTCCAGAAATTTCTTCAGTCCAGAAATTTCTAAGCCACAGACCACTTGGAGAGTACACTTCTATCAGTGCCTGTGGATCCAGGATCTTACACTTCTCCAGGGATCAGTAGTTCTGTCTTGGAGGATCCAGATGGATCCACTGTGGCCATGCATATGTTCTTCTCTCTTGATAAAATCTTCATGTGTTCCAGGGATCAGTAGTTCTGTCTTGGAGGAACCAGATGGATCCACTGTGGCCATGCCTATGTTCTTCTCTCTTGGTAAAATCTTCATGTGGACTGAATGAGGTGTTTCAGCCATTTTAGACAACAACTTTATCCCCATAGCCTGAGGCTACAGAATCGTAGAATCATAGAGGGGTTTGGGTTGGAAGGAACCTTAAAGATCATTCAGTTCCAAGCCCTTATCACACAGTCAGACACTCTGTGAAGACCCCCACACAGTACAGCCCAATACAAGGGCTGTGAGGGGTTGAGGACAGCCCAGCTAAATTCCAGAGGGGCAGTTTTTGTGAGCTAACGACAGCAGATGTGAAGCTACAGTGACCTCTAGAAAGGATGGCTTCAGGGCATTTGGCTGTTAGACTCAAGGAAATTCACACTGAGATCTGCAAATTTTCTAAAGTTAATTTCCTGGGCCCAGAAGAAGATGGGCTGGTGTTACAAACAGCCACTTCTTGTTGCACTTGTTTCCCTGCATTAAAAGGGGTGTCCTAAAAGGATACTTGTGCTGACTGAATTTTATTCCGTAATGTTTTGAAACAAAATAATTATTTCTTTTGTCTCATGCTTCAGGAAAGCAGAACAATTTTCATTAAAGTAGTTTTCCAAGAAAATTCAGGCTTAGGTTGTGCAGAATTTCAGACTAAACATCCCCAAGCATAGCAAAGCCATAAGCAGTGAAATAGGTTTTTAAAACAGGATATTGCAAACAATTTGAGAACTCCTTAGCGCTCTCACTCCTACCTTTCAGGTTAGGATGAACCTGGCATACTATACTTTTTAATAAAAAAACCAGTTTAATTTTGATTCTGACAGAAAGAATATTTGAAAATACTCATGAATCACAAAACTAGATTTTGAGACACCTTCAATCTCAAGTTGATATGGCGGAGTCAGAAGAGTTCTTGCTTTGGAGAAGGCTGTAGCTACTTGCACTTCTGACCCTGCGGTAAGGAGTCCAGAATTTTAGCCTAATTTTCCACCGAAACTGAATTTGAGCAAAATGCCAGGCTACGAATTAGAAGGACTGATTCTTTGCAAATAACAAATGCTATTATGGAGGTGGTAACCTCCAGCAGAATAGCCGAGCTGACAGCTGGAGATGATAATGTCTTAAACTACTGCAACAAGATTTGCTCATCTGTCAAAGACCTTGGAGAAACCAAATAGCTGGCTGACTGGGAATAAGTCACCCTTCAGAGCACTTCACCATTTAGTTTCACCAGCTGAGGCCCAAGCTGCAAGCTATTTCCACTGTATAATACCATTCCCTGAAGCTATCAATTCTGAATGTCATATAAACCACGACGGCGTTAGCACAAGGATATTTATCGCAGCCTAATTGAGGCTGGATATGGCAACGGAGAAGGAAGGGGCTGGCGTACACCGAAGCGATGGGAGGCGTTTGTTGCCCTCTCTTACTCAGTTCTTGCAGCCAGGAGAGAGCTGCAGAGAGCAGGGGACACTTTTGCTTGTTTGCAATGCTGGCAGTTAGGATGCTTTATGAAAAAACAAGGGGGCTACTGGTAAAAGCGGGACTGGTAGTGTATGCAGCAGGAACCGTTATGTCTCCAGCACGCAATCTTGCTCGGTGAAGTGAGGGTGTAGGGACATCAGCCCTACGTGATAACTCCACCAACCCCAGCAGGACAAAAGTAGCTTTGGCTCTCCCACCTGCCCTCTCCCACTCCAGCTACATTGTGCATTGTGAAAAGTAGTGATCGTTCAAATGTTTAGTTTCATTGCAGGATTTCACACTGAAATACCCCTTATTCTATATCCTTTCCTATACCCTGTGCCTCCCTGGGCTTCCCAAACCATGCTTGGAGCTCTAGGTCCACAAAGGCCTGGAAAACTCCAGAAAAGAGTTTTGCATTCATCGCAGACATAACTGTAAATCAAAAGCTGACAGTCTGTATTTCCAGAACACAATTATTTCATTTGACATTTTAGTTCCTGGTAATGTTGATATAAAAATTTCATTGCGAATCAAAAGCCAATAGCTTTTTTTAAAAAAAAAATGTGATACTTTAGTTTCTTTTATTAAAATCTCATTAGGAGATTTCTTCTTTCACACCTGCAGAAAAAGGAGGAGAATTTACCTCATAACAACAGACTTACTTTTCCTCAATTGTAAATCTGTGACAGAAGACCAGGTTAAAGAAAAGCTTTTTTAATCAGTAGCAAAATAACATCCTGCAAAAGATTTTAATTGTTAAGAATATATGTGGCCAAGAGATTTCATGCATAGTCAGCTGTAATACCATGTGGTTTTGTCATGTGCCCCCGCTCTAGGAACAAAAGCAAGTGACCAAATCTTATCTAGCAAATTACCTTTAGACATTACAGTAAATTCTTTATAAATATTACAGATGACCACAACTTGGGTTCACAAAGTTATCAGATATCATCTTCTGCCCTAGAACATACATCTTGATATTAACACTATCCAAGCTGAATGACAAGGTTAGACCTTAGACCCTTAAATTCACACACATACATGTACACATAAATGTATATGTATATATATTTTTATCCTGTTTTTTATATAGTGAGAGACTTGACTTCCAATACTCAAGGTATTTATAAGTAGGCCCTGGAATTCCTTAAATTTAGAATTTTGTTCCAAATTTAAGTATTCTAGATTCTAATTCCAAAAACTCCAAATAGCATTCCATAGGTTGTTTCGTATTTTTGTGGTATAACAGAAGTAGGAAACCTGTGCAAGAAGAGATTGGCCCACTGAATATTCAATCAAGCAGTAATCGAGGATATTACTGAGAAGAAATGGTTTCTTGGTCCTTTCCTTTTTTCTCTTTTTAAAAAAGAAAAATAATGAGAAACATGAAAAACTGTCAAAAGAATACTTTTAACAGATATCTCAAGCAGCAGCAATGAGCTACCTGTCCTGGAGTTAATATATTCAGCGATCTGAAAGGGTGCCAACTAAAATGGCTTATTTGTTGTCCAAAATTTGAAGTATCTAATCAAACACAGTTGCTGCTTCAAAATACTAACAGGTAGTAAATGTTTTTTTCTATATTTTAAAAATTCCTCTGACTCATTTGTGGGCATTTTTATACCTGTACCTGGCTGAAACAAGAATTAAAAACAATATAGCAGAATGCCTGTGTGAGATGATAGGCTGTAATCAGCATTGTTTTGAGAAGAAACACTATGTCTCTCTCCTATCTTCTCTGACACTTTGAACATCCCCCTATAGATAAAGCATGTCCCTATATATAAAAAAGACTCACTTATCACAGTTTCTTTTGACTTCCAAGGTGCTCCATGCTGCTAGGGAAAGTAGTCATGGGGTAACGTATAGCCAGAGAAGGACTTAAGCATGTTACAGCAATGGGTAAATGCATTTTAGTACCAATAAGTACAAGTAATGTGAAGCGTGTGAGGGATGAGGAGGAGAAGAATTAAACATTCATACACTTTATAGGATTTTACATTAACGTCAATGATCTTATACATCATTGCAGTCAATTAAATGGAGACTTCTGTTCACTATGCAATTCCAGATACAAAGCAAATACTATGTTAAGCATGCATAAGGAATAGAATATGAAGCATATAATAATTATTTTATATGCAACAAAAATGCAGCTTTTCTATTATTCCTGTTGGGAATAATGTGTGAAGTACGCATAATAAAGAAGCATGTAAGATTCAGAGAAGAGTTATAAAAATAACTGAGTGAGAAAAAGCTCTTGCAGAGTTTGAAGAGACTGAGACAGCTTTCAGAATATTTTTAAATCAAGTAAGTTTTTGTTTCCTAATGTAAGAGGAATAGGATATTCAAAATTTAAAAAAAAAGATAAAATAGTTTATCACCCAGCATGGGTGCACCCAAACTGAGGAACTCATTACACATGAAGTAATTTTGTCCTAGAAATGAAAAAGATTCAAAAAGCAATTGAGACTTTTGTGTGGGTACAAAGAGTTACTGTAATACCCTGCGAGAAGGAGGTCAGAGTACTGTGTCAAGACCTAATCCTTTCTAATCATCTCCAACTCGGAAGAGGCCAGAAGTAGGTTTAGCCTGTATGGGGTAAGCAATTCCACGTCTCTCTGCAACAGGGCTTGCATGTCACCCTCATCTGATATGACCGCAAGTCAGAATGAATACAGTATTTCCTCTGTCATATCACACATAACAGGACCTACTAACATTTTTTTCAGGACTGTTTAAAAATGCTTTGAAACTTTTTACATTCAAAAATGTTGGCCAAGAGACAAAAAATACTTACTAGTAGAATGTCTGTCTTGGAAAAGATTTTCTTCTGGGAAAAATATAAGATCTGTGCATTATAAGAACAAAGACAAGGTGCTTTTCAATACATCAACATGCTAAAAGAGACTTAAGAATACTCAAGTCCTCCTCAAAATGAAAAAAAAAAAAAAAAAGTTGTTTAAAATCAAAAAGAAAAGGGGTATCTCTCTGAGTATAAGCAGCAAGCTGCTAGACTGTCTGCTGGCACTCCTGCCCTCAGCACACGTACGATCATAAAAAAAGGATGTGTTGGCTGCCTACATTCATGTCTATGTTTTCAGATGGCACTCAGCCTGTTCACATGTTGATTGGGAGCTTTGGTATAGGAATGGGTGCCAAGGTATTTTGAGTTTAGATGGGCAGCTTGCATAAATAACATTACCAATGCCATATCGCTCACAGAAAGTCCTGTGAATGTGCCAAAAAATCATAACAGCAGTTGGCATTATGTTTTGTGGAAAGAATAGTCTGCTTTGGACAGGAAACAGAAGGCAAGATATATCACGCTGCATAGCCATAATTACATGGGTAAGCCTACTTTTTCATCACTGGATTCCGTCCTGGGGCTAAACAAGCTTAGAGATGTCTAAGTTTCCATTAAATGGCGAATGTTTGCACTGGAAAGCTGACTCACCCTCTCCCAACAGCAGTATTATCAGGTGTTGGAGCCTCTCGCAGCGTTGCACAGCTGAAGCCAGCTACCCTGCGACTGCAGGGAAGGGTTTACGTCCTGCCTGCTTGGATGCATTGCAGAGAGGAACGGAGAGGAAACAAAGCCCAAGGGAATTGGCATCGTCCCCCTCCGCAGCCAACCAGTTGCATGCACTGTGACATAATGGCATGTCTGTGAAAACTGCCCTCGCGTTTCTGGTACGGTTTTGCAGAAACTGAATCAGGTAATCCCCCTCATTCTAGTACAGTTGTTCACAATCCTGTTAGGAAGGTTATTAAATGATGCCATCAAAAGAAGGCGATTCCTCTGGGGCAGACCGTTGGAAAGGAGGTTTAGAAGCAGGAGGAGCTGAGCCACGGGATTTCACCCGCTGGTTGAAGAAGGAAGGCTGCCGAGTGGAGAGCAGGCAGAAGAAGGAGGATGAACCACTTTAGTTCTTCTGGCTAAACTGAACATCTACTAATATTTTGGTAATTGGCTTTTCACAGGCTAGAAATAATATTTTTTTAATTTTATTGAGGGTCTATAGGAGAGTAGTTATTTTTTTTTCTATAAAATTATGAAAGTCAATCTATAAATTGCAGTAAGTTAACACATACTTGTGTATTTGCATGAGGCAATTACAGTACTCACACATATCTGTATCTATTTTTTTTCTTTGATATTTCATATTCACTCTGATATTTTGGGTTCCATTTTCTCCTTTGCCTCACCTTCTCTGGGATCAGATGAGCCAAGGTTGAAATCTTCTGTCTTAGGCTGAGGCAGGAGATAAATTAATTTGAGTCATTAGTAACATCCAGTTTCTGTTCTGTCACTCTGGCTATTAGCAATTGCTATCCTCTCTCACTATAGTTGTGCTTACTTTTTCTTCATCATCTTCTCTGCAGCACAAAATCTCCATGGACTCTCTTAGCTGGACAAGCGTTTATCCATGGCAGTGTTTAAAACAATGCTGGTTCTCACAACTTCTCTTTGTGATCAAGTCCTGCGCACCTGGTGCTCATGAGCAAGACTCAATATTAGACCTTGAAGTCAATAAAAGACTCACTACTAACTTTGTGGGAGTGGGATCACCCCAGTGGCTTGTACCCCAAGATGACGGTCAGCCTCCCTCCTGAGTTTAGTGGACTTGGGATCATGGTCTATCCAACCAGTGAAAACCAGTGAGAGCCATTTTGCAGAATTATCATAGACATTTTTGTATGCTGGAATTTGAAGTTGCCAAAAATCACAGTTTTAGAACTAAACAGCTACTGAAGCCCTCCAAATAATGCCTTTTACTAATATTTTTTGTATTTAAGCTGACTTTTCTTATTATAATAACCACTTTGCTGCAGCACGAAGAGCATAGTTATTAACTACAACTTTTGGACGAAGATGAATAAAAGGAAGGTTTTATATTATTAAATGGGATTGTGCTAACCTCTAGTTTTGTTATCTTTTTCACTGCAGCATAGATAGCTAGTTATGATTGATAATTTATTTTTTATAAACTAAATGAGACATGTTCATCTTTGAGGAAGAAGCATGTATTGATTTAGAAAAGAACAAAAATAACTTCTGGGTTTACGATCTAAGTAGTTAGACATCAGCAGTAGTACAGGGCTCGAGTCTTTTCTGCACTCATCCACAAATGAATTATAATGGAGTATCTACAAACACATAATTATGCTATTTATTTAGCTACAGGTTACATTGTCCTATTTTTGGCGATGGAGGTAGAGTCACACTTCAGAGAGCATAGCAATTAGTATGGTTGACAGCTGATTTGTCTGTCTCCAAATCTTTGTACTGACATGTGATGTCTACCTTAGAGACATGCTTGTTGTAGCATATGATTTATGTATCCTTACTTTGCATTTAATTGCTATGACACATCAGAATCAGAAACAAAAATTTTAATCAGTCCTAACAATATTTAAAAAGAAAAAAAAAAAAATTTCTAACACTTGTGCATGGGGAACTATGCAGAATCTCCTAAGTGCGCATCAAATTAATATGACTGCTGGATTTGCTGACTTACCATCTGAATTGTGCTTAACAGCTAAAGAGTAAACTTTGCAGTGCTTTCAGCAGCGGGTCTGCTGTTACCAGGAAGGTAGGAGGCACCTTAAAGCTACATCTACTGCCAATAGCTGTGTATCATTACTGGTGACAGACTCCTTCGGTCCCGCAGGGATTTGCTGTCAGACGGCGTTGGGCTCAGAAGCTGGCACACTGTTACCGTGCTCCGTCTCCAGCTGATTTCCCTTCTAGATAGTTAGGACTGCACGCAGTCAATCCTATCTTTTTTCCTTTCTTTTTTTTTTTTTCTTTTTTGCATAACATGGACCAAATTAGGCCTGACGTACGTGGGTGAACTCATGGGGAAACACTGTGTCTGAGCAAAGGAGGAGAGCACTTCTCCTCAAACAAAGCTGGGTACGGTTCAGCTGTGTTTCTCTCTAAAACCCAGTTGAGGAAGCGAGAGTAAGGGAAGCAGCTGTGTGAGCTGCAAAGTAATTTGGAATGTGGTTATTAAAAGATAAACTGTTGATTTCTTCCCATAAATGAGAAGTCACTGATAATAGCAATAACCTTTAGACACAAATGCATATAATGAAACATATCTTTAATTAGCACATAGGATTTGTGAAAGCCAGTTTGATGGCATGACAAATCTGCATGACAAAGTTAGTGTTTCAAGTATAAAGTGAATATATTGAATCTACTTGTTCCCATGGAAGATATAGAAAGACTTGGGAAATCTGAAACTGAAAAATTTAGTTTCAACAACAGGATGGGTTGATTAATAAAGCGGATAGATAGTTTAAGTACATTGGCTAATACTACATGCACTTGTCAAAACCAAAGATGGTCAACTCAAATTAATCTCTTTCAGAGACATGAAAACAAGATTTATGGACTGAAGTATTCTTGACTTCAGCAAGATCTTTGATGAGATTCCACAAAATAGTTTTGAGAAGAAAGTAGGAAAACACAAATTAGACGGTGGCCTTGAAGACAGATAACTAGTAAAAGGAAACCACACAAAAACCCCAAGAAACCAAAAAAATCCCTTCATACAGAGAAGAAATATTTTCAGGTTGAGAACTTGGACTTCACATACAGAAGGATGTAAATTAAGATAAAGTATGTCTCAAGTTTTATTGTGTGTAAAATGAACCTAATAGCAATGCTTTAAAGCTGTGTAACATAATGATTTCTGAAGATCAGTGCAGAAGATCAGCAAAAGGCTATATTCTTTTTTCAGAGAGGATAAACCCAAGTGCACCGATCCGAAGAGTTTTGCGGGGAGGCTATGTGGTCTGTACCAACAAAGATCTATGATTCTTAATTCTAGCTTCTTTGAAGCTAATCAGTGATTTGTGACTGAGTGCAGCAAAACCAGCATCTCTTCCAAATATCCTGTGACCTCTTGAATAAGCCATTTAAAATCCAAATATCTCACATAAATGGAAGAACCGCTGAAAAGGGTGGTATGAATATTAACTAAAAAAGGATTAAAGCATAGATAACAATTGGAAGAAAAATTATTCAACCCTCATTTGTGTTGATGAGCCTTAATCACATATAGCAGACCTGTTGGAGTGTTTAAGAATTATTTCTGAGAACAAGGGCTTCCCTGTATAAAGACTGTGTGATCTAATCCTAGAATAGACTCAGGTCAGAAAAGGAATTTATGAACCTTTTGCTGCCGGATCTGCTCTGACTGCTCTAAAGACACAGGTAAAAGTAGGATCAGGAATGGGGCAGATTAAAATTAATTTCCTTCAGAACAATGGAAAGGGCTTTTATACTTCCTGTGCTCTATTGAATCTTACAGAACAAGGCTATTCTGTCTGTAAGGCTGCTCAAGAAAGAGATGCTATTTCTTTTCTTATTATAATGGGAAAAGTTTGGGTTTAGCTATCCCTTTATATTCAGGAAAAAAAAGGACTATTTTAGTTCTAACTTTTTTTAATTGCCCTTGGGTAGGAATCAGACACAGAACATTGCCACCAAGAAGACAAAATATTCAGAAATGGAAGGAACAGTGGCAGAGAGTTGCATTAGAGACTGTAATTCAGTCTTAACTGTTAAACAGCTCAGTGTTGGAGCCTTTCCACAGCCACTGCCATAATTTGATTTATTGTTATATTTTTAATTTAATATCCTTAAATATATACTGCACATTGATCTTTATTGTACCTGGTGATTACGATTGGCTATTTCACTTAAATATTCTCTGTGGAAATGAAATGTAGACGTAGCTAGATTAATAGAAATTAAGAAAGATAGAAGTAAAAAACCAGGACTTTTAGGTTTTTTCAGTGATACAGTGTTATTTCCAGTTGTGGTGGGTTGACCCTGGCAGGAGGCCA
>NW_009629262.1:30035-43131 GCF_000690535.1 Cariama cristata | reverse complement strand
ATATATATGTAAAATACAACTTCTTTATATGATGTTTTCTACTCATATGAACAAGCTGAAGTCCTTCAAGTCTTACAAACAAGTTTTGATTATTGTCACAATTCTGCATCAAAGCTGCAGAAAGAGCAATTAAAATAAAAATGAGGTATGCATGAAAATATTATCTATGTACAGAAGCAAAATGACATGTATTTGCCTCAAATTGTAGTTCAGGCTCACCTATTTTTAGAGAAGGAATCTCCCTCTCCCATCTCAGGCATAAGGTGGCTCATTTTAGTTGTTAGCAGCAGCTCAGGACCTTTGGGATGGAGAAGCGATCTACGCCTGTAATTACCGACACCCACTGAAAGCCATTAGACACAGCCATCTCCCTGGCCTATGCAATCACAACCACATCTCACTTGTTCACTCTGAAGCTGGCTATGGGAAGACAACTTTAACATACCCAGTGACCACACAGAGACTGCAGCTGTTACCACCATGAACCTGATGAAACTCCAGCTCCAGGTAGAGCCTTTAACAACACCTAATAACATTGTGTCAAAGCCTAATTTGCATCTGTTTAATCAACAGAATAACTTTATGGCAGCTGTTAAGACATAATAACAAGGTATAGTTGACTGCATAAGTAGTATATATTAAAATGACAACATTCTAGTCTAATTTGTTAACCTCTCTGCTGCATTTGTTTCTTCTGGAGAAAGTACTTAAAGCAGGACAAATTTTACCCTTAATAACTATTCTTAATTTGAAATACTGCTTCAAAAGACTTCTGATTTCCTTCAAACAAGAGCAACTTACATAGACTCCAATATATATTTCTCAATAAGTAAGTGTTGGTTTACATTTTTATAACTTGTGTAAGTATTGTTAATATTCAACAGAGTTTATGACGCGCAGACTTCTCTCACAAGTGGAGTGCAGGGTCTGGGTTCCCTAATTAGTAAAAGAACTACTAAATCTGAAGAAACCATTGAAGGTATTATTCTGGAAACGTTAAGTATGCTGGAAATGCAATGATATTTAAATGAAACATGTAGACGATCGATGGCATTCCATGGGAAAACAGCAATTCCTACTCTAATATCTGTGATCAATGGGGCGTCTTGTGGGCAAAAGTAGAATTGCTAAGATGACATACGTGAGAAAGCATTATTCTTACGCACCGACAAACATAACTTACGCTAATGGCTCACTTTGTACAGTAAAGCAACCTGTGCCTGTAACTGTAACATCAAATGTGCTTCCATTTCATACACTTTATTCAGTATTGGTCCCATTTAGGTCATGAAGTATAGGCCTAACTGAAGGTATTACCAGAACAAGAAGTGGCAGGTACCCTCAAACCACAGCCTTTCACAGTCACTTTGTCCTCTGCATACTTTTAAGACATCTTATTTCAAGGAACCACATTGTGAGCATCCATTCCCTACAATAAATACAACTCCCTCCACAGCAACACCATTTATTAATTAACCAGGCATTTAACACTAACACTTCTGTGCAGCAGCAGAAAACACAGCATCACTGTACGCTCCCAGAGTACTTCTGAACTGAGGAGCAAGGTATCTGTGTATTACCCAGCTCAAGAAATAATTCACAGGAGCAAATCAGAATTAAGGGAAGGGAAAGAATAAGGAATAGGATCCCTTTTCCTTACGATAACACTAACCTAAAGGCCTGCTTATATCCCTTATAAACTAAGGTCTCTAGTATGCAATCAACACTCCTTTTACCAATAGCATAGCATCAGAAAGCTGTCCCGTATCCTCAAAACGGCCTTTTGGGATATTTTCACCTGTGCACCCTTTAAGATAAGGTAATTCCTCAAGAAAGGTCCTCATAGGGTAGCTAGAAATTAAAAACATGTCTTTATTTTTAGTATTTCGTAACAGAATAATCCTATTTTTAGGACCATATTATATCATATATATTTTATATATTTTTAATATATAATCACCCTATTGAATAAGCCTATTTGAGTCTCCTTCCTGCCTTTCTTTTTTCCACTGACACTAACTCTCTGTTGTCTCTACCTGAAGAATTGCCTCGATTTGTTTCTTTTGGTGGAATCAGATTTCCTGTGAAACTCAACTTCCTCCAGCTCTTTTCAGAGGCTTTAGAGTTGTCTCTTTCCTGGGTGGAAGAACCCTTGGTCTTTCTTTTTTCCATCTTATTCAGATGATGGATTTCTTCTTCAACAGGCTGAAACACTTCCTCTTTCCCAACTTCTCCAACACCTCTTGCAGGTCCTTATGCTCTGTCCCCTCTCCAGGACACAACTCAAGACATTAACCTCAGGAGGTCACCATACTGCCAATAATTGGCCTTCAGTTGCGTCTTCTGCTGGTGGCCATTATCCTCTCTGGAAACTACATTCTGGAACCGACTGCTGCCTTCTGCTGTCAGTGAATGCCAGATCCCACACACGTCTGCTCAGCTTCTCCAAAGCCAGTGTCATTCTCAGCTTGGACAACATTTCTGAGACTGGCTCCACTCCAGCTATGCCTGTCTCTCCTGCACATATGCAGGTACACGTATACACCTGTCCTTGGTAGAGATGATCTCTGCTGCAGGTTTCTTCACAGTTCTGCCTTGTCTTTCCTTGATGAAACAGTTAATTGCCATTTTCTCATTTTACACCCAGATGAGTCAACTCAGCAATTAGGGCACTGCTACCTTGTGAGACAATTTCCTTCAGAAGTCAGATCTTTCACTGTCCACACTTAGCATTTTTTTATTGCTTTGTTTTAAGCAGGGCTTCAGATTTCTATAGCTTACAACACACTTACGCTTTGCAGCTTCCTCTAGAACTTCTTTCCAATGGGCATTGCTTGTGCCATCTAAACAGTTTCTTCTCCTCTTCAGCTTGGTGACCATTTTCCTTCCCAAATTCTGCTTCTCTTGTGAAGTTACCCTCACATCCAACAGCTTTGACTTTTTCCTGCATTTTAATTATCTCTGCCTCTAACTCCTCATGAGGATTTTGACTATGCTCTCCAACTGCTTGACTAATGGAATATCATCTGGATTTATCCTCAGAAAAAATGGTCTGTCTCCTCTAGCACATCAGCTTGTTTTCTCATTTTAGCCAAACCTGAATGGGTTCTCTCCACACTTTTGCGTATTTAGCACTTCCTGCCTGCCTTCAAGAGCTGTGGTTTTTGATGTTGCTCCACCAGTTTAGGTGCAAAGGATTTCACCTAAATTTACAAACAGATTTCACAGAATCACAGAATGGTTGGGGTCAGAAGGAATGTGTGGAAGGTCCAAGCTCCCTGCTCAAGCACGGACACAGAGTTGTTTGTCCAGGACTATGTTCAGATGGCTTTTCAGTATTTCCAAGGATGGAGATTCTGCAATGTCTCCAGGCAACCTGAGTCAGTTGCCCTCAGAGTGAAAAAGTGCTTCCTGATGTTCACAGGGAACCTCCTGTGGTTTAGTTTGTGCCCACTGCCTCTGTCACTGAGAACCACTGAAAAGAGCCTGGCTCCATCTTCTTTGCACCCTCCCTCCAGGTATTTATATACATTAAGATCCCCCTCAGCCTTCTCTTCAGGCTGAACAGTCCCAGCTCTCTCAGCCTTTCCTCATACGTGAGGTGCTCCAGTCCATCATCCCTGTGGTCCTTCACTGAACTCTCTCCAGTATGTCCATGTCTCTCTTGCACTGGGGAGCCCCCCCGAACGGGACACTGTCCTCCAGGTGTGGCCTCACCAGTGCTGAGCAGAGGGGTAGGATCACCCTCCTCGACCTGCTGGCAATACTTCTCCTAATGCAGCTGAGGACACCATTTGTCGCCTTTGCAGCAAGAGCACGTTGCTGGCCCATGTTCAACTTGGTGTCCACCAGGACCCCCAGGTCCTTTTCTGCAAAGACGCTTTCCAGCTTGGTGCGTGGGGTTCTTTCTCCCCAGGTGCAGGGCTTTGCACTCCTTGTTGAACTTCATGAGGTTCTCGTCAGCCCATTTCTCCAGCCTGTCGAGGTCCCTCTGGATGGCAGCACGACCCCCCTGGCATATCAGCCACTCCTCTCAGTTTTGTGTCACCTGCAAACCTGCCGAGATTGAACTCTGCCCCATCATCCAGATCATTAATGAAAGACGTCAAACAGGACTGGACCCAGTATTGATCCCTGGGGTACACCACTAGTCACTGGCCTCCAAATACAGTTTGTGTCACTGATCACCACCCTCCGGGCCCGGCCATTCAGCCGCTGTTCGATCCACCTCACTGTCTGCTCATCCAGTCTGTAGATCAACGGCCTCTCTGAGAATCTTATGGGAGACACCGTTGTCTGCTGTCTGCAGAGAACAACCCAAATTGCCAAAGTAGGCTCCACCAACACATCTTGCACCAATTTGAGAACCCTGCCGTCCCTTTTGAATAGCAGAATAAATCCACTGTACTTTGCAGTTTCATTACATTCTGACTAGGCTAAACAAAGCTGTATTTTCTTCATTAGTAAAGACATCTATGTATATTTCATTTCTTTAAAATGCAGAAAATTGAGGAACATATAAGGATACTATTTTCCAATATACTAATTTGTCAAATAATTCCAGAACTGGAACATCACAATTCTATTTTGAAAACTTAAAACCAGCACTTCTTTTTGAAAATTCACAAAAATTTCCCCAATTAACTTCATTTTTATTACTTCCTGTAACATTTTTTGTTATACAAATGGACTACTTCTCTTTAAAGAAGTTCCTAACACAAAGAGAACATTGAGAACTCCCTCAGAAGTTCACACATGTTCATAAAAGATTGCTATCAGAGCGGAGATGCTGGCTGCCCAAGGACAAGTACCTATAAAATTTCTTTTGTCTGTCCTGCTACATTCTAGCTATACTTGACAAGCAATTACATGGTGCTCTACGTTCAATTATATTGTGAAAAGTTTATGGTTTGTAATGGGTATTTTATCTGTTCAGACTATCTGTAATTTGATGGATTCCTCTGGGAACTGTTTAAACCAAGGCAGTGTCCTTAATGATTATTATGGCTCAGAAATGCTACCGTAAAACCTGATTTCTCCACTATTCAGACGCTCAGTATGTATGTATGCATATACAAGGCCTTCAGAATGACACATTGAGCTGTGACCTTCCTTATTCAGAAGGTGCTCATATTCCAAGCTTAGGTATCAACTGTCAGTACTAATCTCACCTATTCACTACATCTATAGGTCCTCATTATTAAACTTTTGTTAAAGAAAATGCATTTTTCCTTGAACACTCAGATTATCATGCTGGGCAATTGCTCCTATCCAGAGCAACAGAGCATTTTCACCCTAATTAAAAAGGCAAGCAATGCCCCTTGGGCGTATTATTATCTCAAAATATGCATGTTGTTATCTTTCAACCATACAACATGAATAAAAGCTTAGGGTTCATTTCTGATAAAGGTGAACTTGATCCCACTACAAACTTTTTTAAGTAGAATTATCTAACAACAAAACCGTAGCCACGTGTTATAGCACAGTAAAACGTAAAACTGCATTGCTGATCCGCTTACAAATACAATTAGTTTTGATTAAAAGATGACAGTACCATTCTTGTGTCATATATTTCATTTTTTCCCAGTCTTATGAAAACAAAACAGAAAAACCGTGAATTTAAAATTTTCCTGAGTAGATGACCTATCCTTTGCAGGAACACGCTGTGAACGCATGACCTACAAAAGCACATCAATGCAGCATTACCAGCTCTCATTCCTCAACAACAGTTGTAGCAATATTGGATGGTTTGCTTCAAAGCCACATGTCGGCGTAAAAACAAATCTAATCCTGTACCTTAGTAAGAGGAGAGTGCATTGAGCAGCCAACCTCCCCTTGAAGTTGGAGGGCTCACCAAGAGGCTGGGATTCTGAGGCAATTGAGAAAGATGGACAGACAGACAGAAAGGGTGACATATTTGTGGAAGCAGAAGCTGAGCATGGCTGGAAAAAACAGGATCGCAAAGAAAAGATAGAAGACTCATTGAAAGTAGTCACATTTCTTAGAGTTAACAAACTATACAGAAGGTATACTGGTACAGTTTAGGCCGTATCTTGGGGTTTGCAAACTGATATAGGGCACAGCAATGGAAAGCCGCAGGACTGCTATTTGTCACTTAAGGGATGAGGATCTATCCCTTCCAACTTCCAGCTCCCATTTGATAACTGTCTTAAGAGAAGGCTATGAAAGACTCTTCTTGCATGCCACAAAACATATTTAAGCTTCATCAAAAGTTTAAAAGATTGGTAAGAAAAAGACTACCAAAGAGATGTAAAACTTATTTTGGCTCTATTAATATTTGTTTTAAGAAATTAAAGCACTCCAGCACCCAGATCAAGCGCAGAGCAGACAGCTGAAGAAGGTATAAGCAGCAGCCTGTAGGAAATCCCAACGCGTTTGTCCTTTCCGAAAACAAGTAGTCAGAAAAGCCTGGCAATACTAGTCACAATACAAATGTAACAGAACCAGCCCAGTCAGGCACAGGACCTATTCTCCAAGTCACTTCCCACAGAAGCACCAATTTTGCCTCTCTCTGCAACACTATTTTTCTGTAGTCATAATAGTTTAAGGACAGAGGAAGGGCATGGTTTGTAGACAGATTTAGCATTGTATCAGCTAGCAGGGTTGTAAAAACTAGGCAAGCTTTCAGAAATACAAGTCCTTCTTCAGAACCTCGTATGCCCAAAAGCTTGTCTCTCTTTTCCAATTACACAAGTTTGCTTTAACAAAAAGATAGTATTTCTGCCAACAAACGTCTTGTCTTCTGTGTGCAGTGACAGAAAAACCGGAGAGAAGATCTGCAGTCCCACTGCAGTTTACATCAGTGGATGTCTTGTACCACTGAGGCTTCTACAGCCAAAAGGCATCATTATGGTATTGCCCTACCTCAAGATTTCTTAAGTGTTCACCGGTAACAACTGTTCCGGTTGTGTCCGAAAGCAACGATTGATACGAGGTACCCATGCTGTCAAGACTCACATGCTGAGTTATTTTTTCTGTCCAGGAATCATCATTAAAAAAAAAAAAAAAACAAACCCACATTTAAGGTTCAAATGCCAGTTACAATTAAAACAGACACAGTTAAAAAAAAAAGTTTTCCTGCATTTTTTTCTGTATTCTTACCAGTGACACTACAAACCAAGAAACACTACTGAAAAGGTTTATTTGTTCGGTTTTTTAAACTTATTTCCTAGACAAGTAATAGACTTCTGGTAAGAATCTGCTGTGCCAGAATTGCTCCCAACTTTCATACACAAGCCCAAAAAGGTGAACAGAATAAAGAAAAGCTTTCTTTGTAAATAAGGAAAAATGATTTGTAACCTCCTTCCACTCTAAAACAAAACAAAACCAAGAACCGTACAGACTTCCATAACTCACATAGTATGAAAAGCAACATTTATTGAATATTTTTAATGGACAGCATTCTTTTGAAAAGCTGTAACTAAAATTTATTCATTTGACAGTTCAGCTGAGATATGTTTATGTCCCTATCTCCTTCTAAATCCTGTGCTAAACAGAACATGGTGGGTTCTGCAGCTGTAGTCATGCACTTAGGACACTTAAATAATGTCAAATGTAAATATCTGCTTTATGTTTACTGTAAAAAATGTTATACATACTGAATAATGTATTCAGCATGTTACTTAATTCACTTCATCTGAATTTGCATATTCCTGCACTACTTTTTAATGCTTCAGCCCAGCAATTAGCATACTGAATCTTATTAAATGTATCAAAGAAGTCTTTTTAGTTAGCACAGTGAAAAGACATTATACACCTGCAAAACATTTTTTTAAAAACTAATAATTAAAGACATATTAAGTGCAATATAAACTGTTACCATCTTCTGAATTTGCATATTCCTGCACTACTTTTTAATGCTTCAGCCCAGCAATTAGCATACTGAATCTTATTAAATGTATCAAAGAAGTCTTTTTAGTTAGCACAGTGAAAAGACATTATACACCTGCAAAACATTTTTTTAAAAACTAATAATTAGACATATTAAGTGCAATACCATCTTCATACACTAGGCACAACAGAACCCATTAAAAGAAATACCCCATCCAACCAATTTGATTTGCAGACATCCTGTAAACCTTTCACTGAAAGGGAAGATCCTTGTAAGGCTAATGGAAGCCCACTGAGCATAAGTTTGGGCTTTTTTTCTAATTAGCTTTCACAAATCCCCTTGAAAATCTCTTCCCAGGAACCTCAGGATGGACCAGAAGCTGAAAACCAGTGTCTCCGTTGTACTATTAAAAAAAATATTCAGCCTGGCATGCTTCAGAGCCTGCTAGTCACACTGGGTAAAACCCTGACCTTGCTGAAGTGACCAGATACTTTTCATTTAATCCTTAATTTATCACAGAAATAATAGAAGTCATAAAATGAATGTACTCAATTACTTTTGTTTCCCAATGCAGCCAAGGAAGTCAAGTTAGGTCAAAATCAAAGCCTTCTAAATTTCACTTTCTAATTTCTGCACAGCTTTGCATTTACAGATGCAAGGGAGAGGAAGGTATCCTAGGCCACCGCATCTCTGCTCCCTGGCTGCTAATTCACACCCTGTGGTACAATGGCACATCTTCCTGCCTTCTAACCTGACTTATGAAAGAAACCCACGGAACACCAGCCTCCGTCAGTTTGTTCTCCCAGACCAAAGGAAATGCTCCAAAGCCACACTGAACCATGCAGTCATTCACATCTGCTCCGTCCTCTACCCACCCTCACAGAAACACCTCCCATCCCATGGTCAGAGACACAACGCGTTCCTATGACATGTGAAATGCGTCGTAGCCACACAAGTGCTCCACAACACGTTTCCCCTTCCTTCTGCATCAAAGTTGCTTCCGCCTTTGATATGTGCCCATTTAAATTTTCATTTTTAGAATACTGACCCTTACGTAAATGAGAACCAGGACTGTAAATGCAATGCCAAAGTTAAAAAAAAAAAGATCTATCACGAAATGCAGTATTTTCACTTCTTGCCACAGAGTAAATGGAATATGCTTATTTTAATCCCTGTAGTTCTCCTTAGAAACTACAAAAAAAATAGGTTGTTTATTAAAATAATATGGCAGCCACTTCCTAGCTGCAAACTCTAAAATTCAACCTTGAAGCAACTGTAAGAACGCAAGTGTGGCTCACGCTACAAAGCATTTAATTTTCAATTGTTGTTCAATGCGATGAGTCATGCAAGTCCACCACTGCAATACGGGTGTCAGTAATTCAGTCCTGGGTATTCTTCATTCTTATTTGTTCTGATATGCTACAGGCGTGCTATTACAGTCAAAAAAGGAGCTGTGTACCGAAAGAAGGTTTCAGTGAATCTCTTCAGCAATCATAAAAACACCGCAAAAATACATCAGTGGCATCCACCTTCATGACCCACTTAAAAATACTCTCACGTTCTTGCCAAAAGCACAGTGCTACCACATTACCTCTTCCAGATTTTCACCCTAAAACTGAAATACAATGCACTGCTCTGCCCACAGCATACTGCTAATTATACCCCAAATGGAAAGCATTTAGCTTCTGTATTTTCACTCTTCTGCTCTGTTCATTACAGCATTCCACACTTTACATTTGAATTCATACTAATATTAAAGCAGCAATGTATGTCAGAAAAGCAATAAACTTAGCTTGTCACCCTAGCTTTATCCCACAGAAAAATATGTAGAGGTATAAATCACCATTTCTGGGAACAAGACAATACAATGGGCTCCTAGAACTGGTCAAACCCACAGGCTCTCAAACTTTGAAGTCAATCACATCCCTTTGGGCACATTCTGTTCAACAAAGGTAGCTTTAATCTGACACACATATCAGGATATGCTTGCAAAATTAGCATTTTCCATCGTGTAAGGTTGTACACAGAAGAGACAAGGTTGTTGTTGGCATGCTTTTTAACATGAGAATGGGAAAACAAAACATTTACTACTTCTTATGCAAATACTAGCACTAAGTGGTGCTGTTCAACATTTTCTTTCTTTTAAAGAATCTTTCAGCAGATTTAGAAGGAAAGTTGTTTTCTAAAGAAAAAAATCTTGTTGTCCATTCAACTACATACCTTTAACAACTAACAAATCCTGTATTACTGCTTCATTCCTACCAAAATCAGTAGGATTTTCCTAGAAAAGGATTACATTCAGTAAGCCTGGCGAAGTGTGTTGTATAACACATCATCTTGTAAGGACGAACTTTCATCTACACCAATGTTCAAAAAACTATGCCAGCAGGAAAATCTGATAGCAGTTACAGACTCATCACGGAAAGCTAGCTGCACTAAAGCCACTTCTCTTCTTCCTTCAGTACGACCCCAGTTTTGTAGTGCCATACAACGAAATTAATTGGCAGTCTCTGTTCTGGTCATCCACCCATTTTCTGCTATCAGCAAGATTATTTACAGAAACACAACTCTTTATTAATGACAAGCTTGACCCAGCACATTTTAAGTGCCCAAATGAAAAAAAAAAAAAAAATGTCAACTAGAACATTTTCCTTTCATCTGAGAGTGCCAATCACTGTTAGGAGAAAGGATGCGCAAACAGCACAGCTCAACCCACACCGCAATGATGCAGTGATCCAGAATCTAATGGCCAACTCAGTAAACAAAGCAAAACTAGCCAAAACCAAAGGGCAGCATGTACATCAGCACGTACATCAGCATCTTCGCCACTTAACTGGCACAGAAACCTACTCCCGTATTTCCACGTTCTGCAATAAGACTTCACATTCCCATAAACAGCACTTCCCCCATTGTTTCCAAGACACATATTATGCAAAAGGAGAAAAACAGGTGCCCAGGTTCACAGAAAAGTTAGGGAATATGGAGAAATGAAAAGCGATCATTGTATCACACATTTCAAAACTAAAATGCAATTTGCAATTGAAAATCATGCTGACAACTAGAGATGGTTCAAAACAAAATGCTGGATTCAAACATTGTTCTTCCCTTTGGGAAAAGGTGGCTGTAATTTTTGAAAGAACCCGATACAAATATATACATGAATCTGGCTCTTGCCTATAAATATTAAAGTCTATATAATTTACAGTACACCCACATATATAGACAAAGTATGTGGAAGCAATTATTTAAGACTAAATATTTATTCCCTGCTCCCTTTTTTCCTTAAAAAGAGGATTGTTATTAATGTTACACAAGAACCAAAAGCAGTCATCTCTAGATCTTCGGTGCAGTTTACGTTAACAGGCCAACATATATTAGAGTTCAACCAGTAAGTAACACAAAAGACAAGAAAAAACACACTGTATCTTGGTTTTAATTTCAGTATGTACAATATCATTCCACCCACCAACCTAAAAGAAAAGCTTTGATTTGGACAGATTCTCTTCGAAGAGCACACCCAAACACAGCCTAACTAAAAACCAGAAACAAACCAAGTCCTCATACGTGTCCAAGACACTCTGTACGTTACTGGGCATTATCGGCACTTTCCATGAAGCATTACACAGAGAAAGAGAGAGGTGCCAGGAAGATGATAGAGCACAGTTGAAAAATCAAGTTTTATCAACACATTTATCTCTTTCAGAAAAAATACATGGAAAAGGTTTTGTATTATTGTAATAAGGACAATGCCTTGCACTCTGAAGTTACAGCATTCTACTGCAGGGCATCTTAACATTTTTCTGAGAAGTCCCACTTGCCTGTTTTTCTAACAAAATTAAAAGTTTTTCTAGAGATGATGGCTATCCCCTGTCACAGGCTACTCCAGTTTCCAAAAAAAACTGTCAGACTTCAACCAAGCTCTTCTCCCGCTCCCCTGCCTTTCCAGTAGTCTTCCAAGTCAGTCTTTAATACCGTGTAAAAGCAGTCAACTGTCACAACTTTTAACTCCCTTAACACGCATTTATTGAATTTGCCTGGAAACCAGGAAGCATTGGGGAATGAAGGAGAAAACAGGTCAAACCAAAACCAGATCCATTTCCAGAGGACAAGCCCACCATCAGACTCATGCAATCGAATTCACTAGAAAGACTCAAAACAGATCCCAATCACATCTGGATTACTCTTGAGCCTCCTTCATACCGCCCTGTCAAATTCAAGCAGAAATACGACAAAAAAAAAAAAAAAAAAATAATTGCTATCGTTTCCTTTAAAGTGTAACACACGTTTTGCTTACCTCACTGTTGTGGCCCCTCAAATTGAAGTTGATTCTCTGAGGGGTGTTCCGGTCCCTCCTGCAATGGCTGGAAGTAAAAGTGACGCCTACAACTCCTCTGCCATTGCCTGTTGCCAACCAGCCTTCCTCATAGTATCGCCTCCTGCACACCGGTTTCTCCTTCTCACTTTTGGGGACTCTCCCTTTCCAGGAGAGGCAGAGGATGTTGGAATCGCTGCAAAGAACAGGCCCATGTTCCACTGCTGCATACATGCTTTTTAAATATTTTATTATTTGACATAAGAAAGTAATATGTCTAGTGCACAAAATTTAAATCAATTTTTTTTTTTTTTTATTGATAAGACTGACCTGGGATAGATCATTGAAAGGGAAGAGGATGGGGTCAGTGTTTATAAATATCCACCAAATGCATAGTGAAAAATTCCTCTATAAAAGATGATGGCAGTTGGCTAAGAAAAAGTAACGCTTAAAAAAAAAATTCAGGTTCATTTTTGAGTCTGTAGAGTGAGGGTGCACTTATCCTTTGGAGAAACAGCTACTTCATAAGAGGCGCTCAAGAAATGGTTAAGTCATCTTTTTGCTCAACTTGATATAATCTTTATACAGCCTGAGATTCCAGTTTAGCGTAATGCAATTCCAGAGACAAAGAGTTGCAAATGTGTAGGTTTCAAGTAACTTAAGGCTTTTAAGATTTCCTCCAGTCAGATTTTCTTCAAAAGTTCAGTTGCAGAAATTTAAACACACGCACATACATATATATGTATACATATGACATTCATCTTTTCCAAGCTGCCCTCTGGCATATCTTTTCCATCTGATGTATTTCTGCTGCTAAAGCTGAAAGAGATTGCATAAAGGGAAAAAAAGGCACACAAACCGTGCGAAACAACAGACCCAAACTTGTGCAGGCACTGGTGTGCCAGGCCAGTTGGGAAATCCCTCTTGGTACT
>NW_009629262.1:22601-30004 GCF_000690535.1 Cariama cristata | reverse complement strand
TCGTTGGACTCAAAAGTTTTTGCAATCCAAAGCCAATCCAATTTTCATTGCAGCACTTTTTTTCCACCAGAGACCCAACACAGCCTGAACTGTTTATCACACTATCTTGCCTGCTTTCCCACTTTTTGCTGCCACACACGAATGAAAAAGAAACCCCCTCTTCATTTATAGCAGAATCAAAAATGCTCTAAAGCTTTTAGCTTTCAAAGCAGATAAGTTTGCCTCAGGTGAACCATGAAGTTTTCTCTCCTCTGAAACAGGCTAAAACGTCAAGCTGTTTTTCCTTCACTTTTCCCTTTTTTCTGCTACAAGGAATCACAGACTTTTCATCCTACTGTAAAAAACAAATGCCAGAATTAAAGCACATCAAGTAAGCACTCTTTCAAAATCTTCTAAAATTCAAGGAAGGAAGAAATATAATCATCTAAAAAAGAAAGAGAAGCAGCATTAAAAATCTGACTTCCTGGGTTCGCTATTTCTCTAGGTATTTTCTTTGCTTGTTTGATCGGATCTTTCCTTCTTGATGCTTGTCTACAGCACAGATTCATAGTTCCAGACACAACATTTGCAGCTGTACAAGAAGGAAACATATGAAGTATTCCAATCGTTTTATTTGAATAACATTTATGAGCTCAATTAATTAGTATTTATACCACACTAAGTGAAAAGAGGAAAAAGGAGAGGGAGAAAGAATATGCAAGTTTGATGACCTGGTTAACTCAAGAAGGACGATGAGGTTTTCTCAGTTCAATGCCCAGACTTGTCCCATACTTCCGCAGCTTATTTACTTCCAGTCATCATTACCCAACTTATGGTCACAATTTATTAGTCCATTCACAATCTATTGAGCCCAAAGCAAAACGTGCCAAAGACCATACATTATTCCTCTGCAATAACAAAATCAGTTTTCTCTACCCTCTGTATTCTTCTGTTTCCCTCACAGCTTTTGATTTAGATTGTGGAGGTATTTATCAGGTTTTTTCTGTGCAGAGGGTGTTTTTTCTTCCTCTTCTTGCAAACTTTTTTCACCCGTGAAGACCATATGGAAAGTTGAACATTACTGGCAGGTGTCTTTCCATGGGTTACTGATTCCTGTGCTGTAAAGGTGCTCCATCTGGTTCTCAAATTAATTTTCATCAACTGCAAAGCTTTCAGGAATATGCAAGAGTAAGTCTACGTGATGACAAAAACATGTGCGTTTTCATGTATGTGCAGTGCGCACACCAGCTCACTCAATCTGGTACTCAGAGCTGCAGCTGCCTTTTCAGTTTAGCTGTGGTAATCTTGTAAGACGCCTGTCATTCAAAGCTTGAAATCCCTGGATTCTTCCAACTCTGCAAGACAAAGCACACACACATAGAAAAAAAAAAAAGAAAAAAGTTAATAAAATAAGTCACAAAACAACTTAAATATACAAGGACTATTGTTACAGTAATCAAAGCATCATGATTAAGGATTTTATATTGGTCTCCTATAAAATATCTACATTATATATAGATACATGCAATATTGAGACACACACGTATGTATTTGATACACACACAAATACAAACTACAAAATTTTCTTTTTCACTTTCAGAGTTCCCAGAACTTTTCACAATTGAGATGTATAACTAATGAAATGTATCCAGGAAGGATACATTAAGGGGGGCGGGGGGGGGGAAAAAGGTAACTTTCTTTTGGTCACAGTCACGGGGGCAAAGTCTTAAACAAAGATTCCACAGCTTTGGAGTGAGAGTAGGAAAGGGAGGTCTCAGTGACGGAGCAGACACAGACTAAGGCCCTGAGGCACACAAACAGAATGACAGAATGGTTGAGGCTGGCAGAGACCTCTGGATCCAACTCCCCTACTCAAGCAGGGCCACCTCAAGCTGGTTGCCCAGGGCCATGTCCAGGTGGCTTTTGAATATCCCCAAGGATGGAGACTCCACAACCTCCCTGGGCAACTGGTACCAGTGCCCAGTCTGGTTTTCTCACCAGAGAAAAACTGTTTCCTGGTGTTCAGAGGGACCCTCCTGTGTTTTAGTTTGTGCCCATCACCTCTGGTCCTGGTACTGGGCACCACTGGAAGGAGCCTGGCTTCCTCATCTTCATTCCCTCCCACCAAGTGTTTATACACATTGCAAAGATGTCCCTGAGCCTTCTCTTCTCCAGGCTGAACAGTCCCAGCTCTCTCAGACTTTCCTCATAGGAAAGATGCTCCAAACCATGAAAGTACAGCGCTGAACTTACAAATCTCAAAGGAGACTGAGAAGATTCCTCCAGGGCTTAAATTACTGCTTTCAAGAGATCTAAGGGACTCCAAAATTAAAGCTTAGAAGCTTGCATCAACACAGACGAATTCTGAAGACTACTCATATAAGTCTCCATTTGAAAAAGGGGGAAAAAAATTCCCAAAGTCAGTTATATACAGAAGAGTGTAAATAAAGTAGAAGAGACCAAGCAAAAGGCTGTCCAGGATATTCCAGAAGTTGTATCTGAAGCGCACACATATGCACAGTTGTTGCACCTACAGAGTTACTGCTAAAGAGAGCTCATTTAAATTAAGAATTGCATTCATGACATTCATCAGAGCTGTAAAAATGGTCTTGTCTGTATTACATACAGCACTGTACTAACCTCACATTCTGAGTAAATAATGAATCTTTTCAGTCTGGCATAGATGCACCAGTAAGTATTTTTTAAAAAGAGAAAAAGTAAGAAAACAAATTTATCGATGTAAAGGTAAGGTCATAAAGTAGTTTACAACACTATTTGGCTAGCACACTTAGCAGGAACACTGTCCATGAGGTTTGGTGAGTCACTACCAGAACTTCCCAGCATTACAGTTAACTGAATATTTAAAAATACCGGCTGTTACCAATTTTTTTCATCATAGCATGATGAGGATATGAGAAATGCCACGCAGACTTTCCAGATTCATGGTGCTTCTCAATTACAGTCCAAAGAAAGTTCACATAAAGGAAAACTCAGAAAAACTTTCAAGAACACAATGGTTTGAAGAAGAATTTCTGCACTTATCTCATAAGCAAACTTGATCCATACCCACTGGGGTCTTCCTAACAAATATTCAAGAGTTGACATTTTATATTAGCGGCATGTGTATTATGACGCAAGCCTTTACTAATCCTGCAGAGAAACAAAAAAACTTCGTTTATGGAGAAAACAGAAAGTCTCTGAAACATCAGTTAGAGAAGCATGAAGTAAGCATTAAACAGAACTGTCTGAACTGGGCAAGTACCATGAATTTAAAAGTGGATTTTAAAATATGGACAACTACAGATGCAGTGTCTTTGTGCAAAATCTGTATGCAATTTCCATCCTTATTCACTGCATATAAAATTAACAAGTTTGAGAAAAGGACTCTGCCGCATCTTGGCCAATAACCTTCCCTCACCTGAGTCCCATTTACCATCACTTTCAGGATTAGACAAACCAAAGGCTTCTCCTCTTAAAAATATTCTAACTGCAACAGGATTGCTGGACAGGGAGAGAAATCTAAAAGAACTACAGAAGGAATAAAGTCAGTCATTATTCAAACACCTCTCTCTGAACACAATACATCCTACAAGAATATTGTACTTTCAAATCACTGAAGGTCAATACTTCCTTTATGTTGTACTTACATTCAGGAGACAAGACAAAAAATACTTCCAAGACTGCAGTGTCAAACACTCAAAAGATAGGCTGAATTAAGTTTATATATATTATATATTAATTCTTTCCATTTCCCTTCTTCATTTCTACCCACTCGGTATTTCCTAAGAAATAACCTAGTTAAAAGATTCAGATGCTAGTCTTCCCACAAGAAAATCAGTAACGAACTCAGACCCGCCCCCCTTCCTCTGCCATTACAGCAATCCCACAGTTCTGCTCCTTTTCACATGTTTAAATGAAGTTTTTTGCCTTCTTTTTCCCCACCATGAAACACCAGGGTAACGGCTACTACCATTGTAAAGCACACGTAAAGCGTGTGTAAGAGCCAAGGATAAAAAAACATTCTAGAAGAGCGAGGTGTTACTTGCACGATCTTACCCCTACTCTGAATTCAGTTTGGGCTCCCCATATAAAGAGAACTTGGCCTTCCAGACGAAGTTCACCGAAACTAAACTTTTAACTGCAGATTTTTTATAATCAAACTTTATTCATCTTTTCTTTCAGAGCAGGGCAAGGGCTAATCATAGAAGTACACTGGATTCTGAAAAAATATTTATTTCTGCTGGTAAATTATTTCGAGCACTACTAGGATACTAAATGCCAACAAAATGCAGCTACCTACTTTTACTCTCACTTAAAGGGTAGCTGAAAATATCTTTGCTCTGGATTTTCCCGTTAACAAAGGAAGATGCTACTTGAACTCATCTTCTACTACTGTTTTGAGTCTAAGCCTAGTGATGTAAAACATTTCTTAAGTACAGACACCTAATAAGACAAAAACTTCTTTGATCTGTGACACAGGAGAAAAGGATCCACAAGCATTTTATTTGATTTTGTTTTGAAAGCATAGTTTTTCTCAAATGTAAAACTAGCAACAAAGTTATGTTTCCACATTATAGAAATAAATTTAGATATTGATTTTTAAAAATGAGCTTATTAACAGTGGTTCTTATATTTCACTGTCAATATTTAGCTCATCATTTTTATCTCCTCATTCTTTCCAATAACTTAAATAAAGTGTAAGTGTTAAGCTACAGTTGGACAACCAGCAAAATATTTGCTTGTTCTCATGCATCTTTCACTGAGGTGTCTCTTTTGTTGACAGAAAGAAGTCATGCACAGCCAAGTGTACCAACACTGCAGCAAGCTCTTCAGCATTTTATGTTTATTCAAAACCCCACTCTTCAAGGCTCCAGAGCAGAGTATCTGAAGGTGAGGATAAAAGGAGACTGGGAGGGGAAGGAAAGCAGAGAAGGAAAATTGAGGTGAGTACAGACTATTTCTAAATTATTATCTTTTAAAAAACACTACAAAACAGAAAAGGACTCACAGTCTGCGTTTTGAAGATTCTGACTGCCCAAACATCTTATGGAAAGAAAAGTAAACTACAGAGTCTTTGAAAAGTCAGGCTACCAGATTTGAGGATTTTTCAGCCTAAACAGATTTCCTCCCTGTCAAACTTGCACAAGGTCAAAGGAAACTGCAGTTCTCCCTCCCTTTACAGTCTAAGAAGGAAAAAATAGACACCAGTATCCATGAAGATGGCAAGATACTTTAAAAAAAATGCGAGACCACGAACTTGCATTTTGTTCTGCAGGATCAAACCACAACTGCTTCTGCACAAGCGGATGGCAGATGATCCCACCAGCTATCAAACGGTGACCGTGGGAGCAACCTTCAAGGTTACTCCTGAGCACTATACTACAAAACCAGCACGTTCTGTAAGACAGTCACTATATTACAGGTTAAATACTACAGAGCTAGAAGCTGGAAAGATGATACATTTTGTTGTTTATTTAGACCAACTTATAAAGTAACATACATTATTAAATAATTGTATCCAAAAGGAAAGAAAATGATTTAACAAAATGAACTACTCAATTCCTAAAAGGCTGAAGTACATACAAGAAAAGATAAGAAGTTTGGAGGGAAAAGGATTATTTTTTTTTTTGTTTCATTAAAAAAGGGCCAATTCCATAGAGAGAAATGTAATTTTGACCTGAATAAGTACTGGTTTTCCTCTTCTTTCACTCATCTCTTCTAATTATCTTTGCTTTATTCACTTTCCATTGTGGTATAAATCATTGAGTTAACACCTTCCTTTCATATTACACAATAATATAAAATTAATTTGGAGGACAGGACTCCAAACAAATACCAATAAGCTAACCAGTGGCTGTAAAAATGTTCTTCACCCCTAGAAAAATGAAGGAAGGGGGGGAACTTAGAAGATGCTTGATTTTCACTCTGGTTGTTCTTAAACAGTTTTCTCTCCACAATGTTTGTCCTTGGGTAATTCTAGAAGCTCTTCCCCCTCTAGAAGCTGCATGGCCTGGGTAAGAGGGTCAGTCGTGCTAATCAGAGATGGAAAGAGATGCGTAACCCCAGCATAGCTGCATAGGAACAGACACGTAGCAAAGGTGTAGCACGGGGTATGGTGATAACAACCGCCAGCCCATCACTACAAACACTGTAATGTTAGTTATATGCGCCTATATATCGTTAAGCAAATAAAACTGACAGAAAATGTATTTGCTGGCATTTTGCGAGAAGTGAAGCTTGTGTTAGTGGTTGGTCAGCAGGCATTCACGGTGAATATTGACAAAATTTATCTCAATGCAATACTCCGACAAACTTACAACCATCTCCTCCACCAAATTACACTCTCAGAGACGTGAAAATAAAAAATAGTAGTAGCTGATCGGCATTTCTGATGTGCTGAATGACCCTCCTGGGTTCTTGTAATAGTGGAGAAGGCAATATATGTATGTTGTATACATTTTTTAAAGTGCAAGATCTTTTTTCATGTATAGCTGTCTTATATGAAAAATAAGGAAAATATTTGTATTATTTCTAGAACTATTACATATACTCCACTTTCAATGCTTGATGCTACACCATCAGATTAAATGGGAGTTAAATTTAAAAAATACAGTTAGGAAGACAAGCAAGAAACAAATTTTAAAATGTCTTCAGGAAAAATATTTTCATGAAAAACACCAAGGGTCTCTAAGCAAACTTACATGCCATTAACTGTGAGTTGCCAAATTTATACATAGTCTCCAAAAGATGGAGGCCTGAAGAAACAAAATACAAGAAATTGTTAAAAACTCTGCCTATGGAGGAAGTGAGGTAAATAGTCCTGCTGTTCACAGGGCAAAGAAGTCAGAAGGGATACAAGCACTGCAGAACAGACTAACTTGACCTAACTTGAGCGTGGGGTTTTTGTTTGGCTTTGGTTTGGTTTTTTTAACATTTTCTTGAGCAACTATATATTTCAGGTGAAAAAACATTATATCCACTTGTGAAAGAACTGCTGCAAGTCCCTTTAATCAGCTACTGCTCAAACATGCTCATGGGAAATTTCCGAGTCAAATAATGCTAGATCTGTTATGCTTATGTGGCAGGGAAGCAAACCAGAAAAATAACTGAAGGCTAGACTTCACAATGCAAAGCATTCAGCTGCAAGACAAATGGAAGATATTTCTGCTCCCGCAGCTCTGACCACTTCTTTCCCAACCCCTAGCACGGCACACCATGCCCCTCACTTGAGCCAGGATGATCATTCAAGGTGCTACACCCTGAACTACATCACAGAAATGATTCAATTAACAATTTCAGAAATGAAGATTCACAACAGCTTAACCAATATAAATCTGGTTTGCTAGATTCAGTCGTACTCTCGGCTTCCCTTGTGACAAGCCATACCCCTCCAGCCTCTTCTAACACAAGCGCCAGCACTCTTC
>NW_009629262.1:0-22570 GCF_000690535.1 Cariama cristata | reverse complement strand
TCCGATCGTGCAGTTCAGGATCTTGCCAAAAAAAGCTTACTCTCCAAAACCAGCAATCGATTTGAAGGTTCACTTAGTGAACCCACCATGCACATGCAGCAGCACGACTGCCAATGTAAGAAAAGGGGTGGGAGGTACAGCACCACAGCAGCCTACGTTTCAATCAGTTTGAGCTGTGCTCAAAAACTTTTTCTTTTTTGCTTTAGGTCAAATCTGTCCCAGTGTGGTCCCACATTCAGCTGCATCGGCAAAACGGAGAAGGTGGAGCTGTGCAGCACAAGTGAGAAACAGAAGGGAGGAACAGTTGCAACTAGTATCACTACTTGAAGGCTTCTGATGACAGATTTTGGGCACAGAGTATTTCTGAATTCAAGGGTTTGCCCTCAGAAGCGAGGGAAGCAAAGTTCGCCTCTTGAGGATGAATTTAAGATGGCTACCACAACGTCCTCGAGCCAAAACTACCCATCAGCCATGAAAATATGCCTCTTTTTCAAATGAATTCAAGTGGGCTGAAATACTTCAGACATGTTGAAAGATCTGTTTCAGAAATGAAACATGTACATATAACACATATTAGCCTTTTAAACAAACTGGAGATTTACACCACCGAAACACACATACAAAATCTTTAGAGATTAAAGGAAATACGAGGCACGACTGAGAAATTCCCTTCACTTACAAGCGTCAAGCTTCTCTCTCAAGAAGGGCCGCAATCCTGGCAGCACAGAGAACACTTACATAAGGTATACTTCAGGGGACACTTACTTAAAAAGTGGTAACAACTGTGTCTCATTAATGACATTCAAAGATCTTCAAGGAAGGGAGCCCCAGCTCTTCCCATCTCTCTTCCATTGCACTGACTGCACCAACCTTGGCTTTAATTACAGAGCAATTTCTTTCCCGTAGGAATGTTCCGCAGCCTGCAAACATCCCTCGAGCCTGCAGCAGTTCCAGCTAGTTCCTAATTATCTCCAATATCTGCCCACAGGCTCTTTGAATACTTTCTTATGAACATACATTGAAGTTTTGACATCCTCCCCCAAAATCCCAATACACTTTTGTATGCGACACATGCACTGCAACACTGGAAACAAAAAATAAAATAAAAAAAGGAGGGGCAGATGAAGGGAGAAAATAACAGAGGCCACCAGTTTTTAAAATTCAGAACAGCCTCATAAACAAGAATTATTTCTGTTGGACAGCAAGTTGTATTTCAGTCAGAAATCCGTTAATTGCTGCGAAGCAGCCCGAGCGTGGCGTGTTGCAGCAGGGAAGGCCGCTGCGTCAGCCCATCGGCGGGAGCTCCTGGCGATGCCTGCAAACTGCATCACAGGTGTGAAGCCGAGGGCAGGTATGAGCTTCCACCGCCCAGCCCTCTGCCCTCCACAGGCTGCTCGGCTAGAGCTGTGAAGCAAGGCACTTCTCACACAGGAGACGCGCAATGGGTTGGATTTTTTAAAAATTTTTTTTTAAATGCAAAAAGACAAGAGTTGCAGTTTTCAAAGAATGTGGGTTTCTCAGTCTTTGGCTTTGGGATCAAGAACTTAACTCTAGTCCTGACCGTCCCTCAAACGTGCCGTAACTCAAGATTTCAGTCTGTGGTGGAGGACTTGCACCCACCCCACAACCGCTACTCAGAGGTCTAGATGTAGAGGAGGGATACTCCTGCCCTCACAATAAAGAGATGTAAAGCTAGGAACAGCTTCATACCTGTCTTCTTTTACTTCAAATTCCCTATTTTTTCCTCAAGGCTCTGGAAAGTCGTGCCGCGGTCTCTGGATTCAAAGAGGCATATAATATGATGCAGACAGACAGACTCAAAGAGTAGTTGCTGTAGAGGCAACCTTGACAAGTGAGAGTCACTGAAGAGGCCTTTGTAAAAGCCAGAAGCTTTAAATGAACGCTTGCAGCAAAGCAAAGACTTTTGTACAGAAGAGAGTTGTTTCACTAGCATGACTCAGAGGGCATGAGATTAGCTGCATACAGATGTATGCACACCAGGTAGGTGAATGACGTTTTCGAGCTGCTCTGTCTGCATTAAATACCTCAAGTGCTGACTGGGTCACCTGTACGGACAGAAGGAAGGAGGCCAGCAAGAAGCAAGTGATGTTCTGGCGGGTAAGCTGAAAGCAGGCAGGCAGATCTGCACCTCGGTAAATTAGCACAGCAGTCTTGTGTCCAAGTAGTTCTACTTTGTAGAGGTCTTCACTATTATCGTTCTCTCTTCATCCCGGCCAGGTGCTCCTGCTAGACGTATGAATGATTCAGGTAGACACAATATAAAATTTTGAAGTGGGGATTAGAAACAGCAGTAGGCTGTAGTCGCAAACAGCTCTGTCATTCTTCTGGCGTGACTGTAACACCACAACCTTTCGAGTAAGAAGTTCGTAATAGGTAAAAATTGCTGATTACAGAGGTATTCAGTGGAAGGACAGCTATCAAGGACTATGTCTTCTGCTCTCTTAAATATGACACAAAAATATCTGTTAAGACAGATCACAGATGAAAATAAATGAACAGAAAAAGATTTTCAGAAATTCTGGAAAAGTATATTCAGGAGCAACGTTCCTATTTTAAGTAGGAATTCTGAACAGGTCATTTTAATACCATCAATGTAAAAAAGAGACTACTCAAATTTTGTTTATAAAATTCATTTCTATAATTAACTAAAAATTAGTTGAAATACCAATTCTTCCCATTCAGTTTTGTCAATCTGCAAAGAGCAAGCCTTTGAAAAGTGTAATTTTTAATATAAAATGTACGCATTTTATATTGTACTGATATATCTATTTCTTAACATGGTAACATCCCAAGATAGTCTGACCTTGTGTAATTCATTTAACTCTGTACAACTACTGGATAGTGCTTGCTTCTAACTATAATCTCTACAAAGCTAGGAAAATGCTATTTCACTGAACAAATATTCAGGTTTCACCAAGAAAGCAAACAAATGTTGTAAACTTGTGGGTTTTTTTAAGTAAAAGTAATATTCTCACTACTTCCTAGCTAGTCCTGTAATTAATTTTATTTCATTTTTTCCCCGGAAAGTTATATAAATGCAGTAACTGTCAAACTTCTTGGACTCAATTATTTCTCTTCCTCAAGACAAAACTCTCGATGCGTCTTTAAAGGCATCTTTACCTAATCTATGCTTATAAGATTTTTTTTTTTTTTTAAAGCTCAGATTCAGAATCTACAAACCCTGAAAATCCAAAGGGAAGATCCATCATCATAGTTATATCTATACCTTTTAGATAAATATTCACACAGAGCTAATGCATTCAACATACACACAAAGCTAAAGCTACCCATAAGACAAAAAAACCCATCCACTGGCATTCTTGGTTTGGATTTTCTTCTTTCCCATGGCCAAGTTTCACCTTACACTGCCTTTCCCAAGGAGCACAAGGATCTTCACATGAAGATGGTAAACCTTGCAAAACAGCCACAGAAAAGTCTGACTCGACCAAAGAACGTCAGCTTCATACATTTTCTATTTCATTTTGAAAACTTGGGTTTGGGAGAGCAGTATGATTGCATTTAGTAGATGATGTGCTACTGCAGGCTGCTTCTACTAAACCTAACAAACATAGGTCATGCTCCTGCACTCATGCTTTGCTCATGCAAAGGTTGCCGTCTTTTCATTTCTTTTGAACATGACTGTAAATTCCTCAGGATTCCATCATGTTTGCAGATTCCAGCCAAAATAACAGTAAGAAAATAAAAGCAATCTGAGGTCATTTCATAAATAACATAATTTTGACCTAACATTTTAAAGCTATCTTACATAGTCACTTTTTTTCCTTGTATGCCTAGAATTACTATATATTTAGACAAATTTGTTTTAGTACCACCATTTTTTAATTTAGTAAGTACTTCACAAAGTACCTCCAGAGCTATATAAAAGCCTAATATTTACTACATTAAGTGCTATTTATGTATGTCTATGTGAAGGGGTGAAAAAGCAGAACAAGTGGAGAAAAAACCAACAAACTGGTAACATATAATCCACTCTGATCATTCCCTCTATTAAAACTCAACATCTGTACTGAAGATTCCTCTTCTGTATTGAAAAAGTCTGCTTGCAAACTGCTCAAGGAAAATTCTGCTTTTTCTGGTAAGCAGCTTGGCAAGGTAACATCATAATCTTTCAGTGTCAGTGGTCCCCTTGAGCTTACAAAGTCTATTAAAACAAATTACATGAAAACATCTTTTTCAGGACTTCAGTTCTATAGCTTAAGAGGATCAGTACATTCCAGTTTCTTTTTAGATTCAAGGAACATAAGACAGTATACTACTTCAGTATCTAATGCTGTCGTGACACCTCAATACTTTCTCCATTAACTGTGTGTTATGCACAGACCACAGAAAAACAGGAGGTTACTAAAAGTATACGCTTTCTTGTTACTTACACTAGCTAGATTGCAATGAAATCAACACTTCAGCATGTGCTTGAAGCAGCCATTGCATTCGATCTGTAGTAGATGGATGCACAAAACATTACTTAGACAAAAAGGTAAAACATGCAGTCTTTCATAAAGATGATACAAAGCTTCTGAAATTAAGTAACTCAAGAATGACATTTTAAGAAAATTCTACCCCAATAACGATACATTACTTTTCACCTACTGTTCTACTAAATGACAGCATGAAACAATGACAGTTGATGAACAAACAGAAATTACAATGTCAGAAATACAAAAATTCTATTCCTATTAAAAGAATGAAAAATCTAAATTAAATATGGGAAAAACTAGTTATTCAGTGACTCTAAAGCCTCAAATAACACCCAATAGAGATGCTGACTTCACTGGATTGCCAACCTACCAACTCTGTATTGGGCCAGTTGATTACAATGATGAAAGATATAAAACAAAAAAAGGAAAAATCTGTTATACTTTGTATATAATCCAAAGATTATATTTACCTGAAATCAGTCTATTTCTTCCTAAAAAGATATAAAACAAGATGTTACATGTAAACATCTTGTCTTGCCGTAGACCATGACAGCAAGAGCTGTATTCCTGCCACTGCTGTTTCTCTTTGTGTCCATACTGCAATGTATTTCTCTCATACAAGGAGTTGTGTAATGCTTGTGCCGCTGGTCAAAGTAGAATATGGAAAGGCTGCTAAGATTATCTGGGAGAAGAAGGATGAATAACCAACTCCTAACATTCCCAGGATGAGCATTTCACTGCATTAATAAAACTGCAAAGCCATAACAGAGCATAAGGAAATGGCATACACTGTCCCAAACATGTTAAATATACCTTTAAATAACTGTAACGTGGACAGTGAATGGATAAATGTTCCACAATAATCTTGCAAAAAGCAAACCCCCAAAGACAATTATCATATAGGAACAAATAATTTTACAAATTAATGCACCTGGCAGATTTGTAGTGTGTTAGTTGTATCTTCCAAAGATTCCTCACAGTGTCACTCCTACAGGAATCCATCCAAAATCTATCACTCAGAAAGGAATTAAACAGCATTTTAATGATGGATCACCACAAAAAACATAAAACAAATATTCCATCTTTCCCGTCCATCCCTACTGGACACAACATCCTGAAGCAAGTAAACCCCAAAAGATCCCACACATACATGGCATTGAAGGGGTCTGCTAACAAAACCAAATTTTCTTCCCCTTGCTCTCAAGAATGATAAAAGTATAGAATTAGGTTTAGGTGCTCTTTAAAACTTCTCTCCTGTTTCCATCCATGTAGAGAGAGATACTCTGTCCAAGACATTGGATTCCAAGACAGCTATGAATTGTCTGCAATGCCTATCTGGTCCATTTAATTACCTTGCACACAGTAAATTTTTTTGTTATTTCTATTGGATATCAAGTAGATTAGAGATAATATTAACAAGATTCATGGATTTCCACCCCTCCTTTAGGGCAAAATACCAATAAAATAATACCATATCCAATCCATCAGATTTTTTTTTAGCTGCTTAACTACAACTAGCATCTAAAGCAAAGTACTTTCTGAAGTCTTGTAACCAATGTATGTAAGCAAAAAAGGCTGGGGAGCTAATACTATCACTTCATGTCTTATATGGATTAAAGCCTGTGAAGCTAAAGCTCACATCCAAAAATATGTTAAATTGATATTTCAGCTGACTGAAACCAGGAAGGTGGCTTTTTATAAATGTAACTCACAAGCTTTAGTTTGCATTTGTATGCTTACAAATTTTCCTTTCAGATGAAGGAATCCATCTCACGGAGAGCAACATGAACAGTAAAATAAAGCAAGATACTGCCAGATTCTGGTCAGATGTACTAGAGCAATGCAGAGCTGCAGCGATCTGATTACAGACAGTACCTTCTGCTAGGCAGCCAGTCTCCCCCGGGGATGGGGAACACATACACTGGGACATTCTACAATAAAACAGTGTTTGTTTCTTCTGTAGAGCCTTACCGACATCGCAGGATTAGTCCCTCTCAATGCTTCAACATTTTAATTTATCAGAATTTTTAAGCAGAGCATAGCAAGGCACTTACAGTTTCATAACATTCCCCCACGCAATGTGATTCTTGGGTCTGTTGTTCTCCTTGCAAGAGCCAAAAGCCAAAGTACAAAGCAAGTGCTATGGGTTGACGATAAATGCCCTTTATTGCTGCTTCTCAGAACCATACCCAGATCAGCCAAAGCTCTAACAGACTAAAAGCAAACCCAAGCCTATCTTCTGGAAGGCCACATGCAGTGGCGAAGAAAATCAGGATACATGCAGGACATCCGCTCTGTTTAACATTTGCTATTGTTTTATCCGCTCTGAAGCAGAGCTACAAATAACTGACACCTCATCAAATTTCAAAAGCAGCTTCTATAATTACATTGGTATGTCCTACGAAAACACTACTGGGTTTCATACAGCAACCTCCAATGATTCAAACATCTAGTCCTGCTCTTCCCACAAAATTATTAATACTAAGAGTGCTTCATCATTCTTCAACAGAAAAGCTGACACATGACTAGCAGAATTAACATCATCAATGGTAATCCAATGGCTCTATGACATCTTATCTCTTGAGAAATAAAGTTTTATCACAAAAGTAGTAGTACATTCAGTATTCGGTATACAATAACGTAGGATTGCTTCTATAAGATCTTTCTTACCACTTACGCCTTGAATGCACACATTATGAAGTCTTTTTAGCAAACCTGTAAGACAGGTAGGTATAGTTCCTGTCATAACAAATGAGGAAACTAAAAGTACAGGTCTGCAAGACCAGCAAACTATTCAAAGCAGACTATGCCATGGAAAGACTTCTTAATCTCCACCACCCCTATGACCCACTCCAATTTGCCTTCCTAGATCTGGTTGACCCTCGTCCCTCTGTTCACTGCCGGGCACCTGTCTGAAATCTCCTGGGCAGACTCACTTTCTTAAAACATCAGAAAATAAATATTAAAAAAGTGAGGAGTATTCTGTGGCCTGAGGGAGCTGGATCAACTCACTGAAGGGTCAGACAAGTGTCAGAGCTGAAGCAAAGCAGCAGGCAGGACCCACAAGACTTGGGTGTGGGGAGACCTTTCAGAAACAGAAAGATGTCGGATCAGATCAGTTGCACCCTGGAACTTCCCCATGGGACAGAGCTGGAGCACCGTCCTTATAAAGAGAGCATCGAAATAAGGAGGAAGAATTTACCATTACTGGCTTCCAGTCTCTGCTACAATCTTATCACCACTGAGTATGGCTCACCTGATGTTTTCCTGCCCATTTCCATCTTGCTTCAAAACTTACCTGTTTTGGATCCACAGGAAAAGCCATAACCAACATTCTGCTTTTTGTTCTCATATTTGAAAATATCCATCAACATTTGGTGAAACGCATCTTGTGTCAAAACACTTCTGCAGTTCGCTGCAGACAGATAAATACTCAGGCCAGGTTAATTCAAAATGATTTACAGTAACCAAGAATAGTTACGATTTCAATCATCAAGCAAGGAAACTTGATTTAAATACACAATTTTAATTTGATTTTGCATTTCTACTCCTTTTCTGAAAGAACACCTGTTACTAGATAGTAACCTTAATCTGATGTTGATTTGCAAGTAAACATAGCTTATACCTCATATTTGATATTTCATTTTGCTAACTTTAATGCTATAATACATTCACATTTAAGTAATTACATAATTTAAAACACACATTTATTCAGATTGATGATTTTCATATTTGATATTAAGGAAAGGTAAATGGCCCTTTGTATTTTCTGGACCAGATGTTCTCCAAACTGCCATATATGGACCACTGACACAGAGTGTACACATATTTAACACTGCAAGGTCACGAGGTGCTCTGAGATGTTACAAGACCCAGCCTAGAACAAGAAGTTACCACGGCCAACAGCCAAATCCAACGTCACCAATGTTGTTGTGGATAGCAAAAAAAAGTTCCAGTATTTTCATAGAATCATAGAATCATTATGGTTGGAAGAGACCTCAAAGATCATCAAGTCCAACCGTATACCTGATGCCACCATGTCCACTAAACCATGTCTCGAAGCGCCACATCTAAACGTTTTTTGAACATCTCCAGGGATGATGACTCCACCACCTCCCTGGGGAGCCTGTTCCAATGCCTAACGACTCTAACAGTGAAGAAGTTCTTTCTAATGTCGAGCCTGAACCTCCCCTGGCGCAACTTGAGACCATTTCCTCTCGTCCTATCGCTAATTACCGGGGAGAAGAGACCAACCCCCGCCTCGCTACACCCTCCTTTCAGGTAGTTGTAGAGGGCGATCAGGTCTCCCCTCAGCCTCCTCTTCTCCAGACTAATTTTAAAAAGCAGAATTTTATTACAGGATTACATTTTAGGATTCTCTTCCAAACTCACAACTGTATCACGTTAGTTTCAAAGGAAACTAGAATTTCACCTACATAAATCCAAGGTTTACAAGATTTAGAGAACGTTACAATAAAATAAAACTACACTAGATGTTTTGGATTCATATACCTCTACTAATCATGTTTTTCATTGAAATTTTTTTTTTTTAAATAAAAGGAAGCATTACCTTTAGCTAGTGAACTGAGGTGACTTTCTGGATACTACATCACTACATCAGTAGAAATAGCCGATGTCAACATCACGTTTCATTATTATTACATTTTGTAAGAGGAAAACAATCCTTTTCAGTTTCTCCTTGAAAAAAAATAATTAACTATACTGAAATAAACACACAATTTTCTGTCTCTGCCTACTTAAGAAAAACTGTTGCAAGCTGATCTGTCCCTTCAGCAAACTGAATCTAATTATTTACCCAACAATTTCCCTCATTTCAGTGATCTGATGCACTTTAAAACTTCAGCAAAAAATATTTAAGCAATAGATTTATTTATCGTATTATTTATTAGCAAAGCTATTCTATTTAAATTTGACAACTTATGCTAGAGGCTAAATTTACTACAACAGACCTAGACAAAAAGTTCCACTTAAAAATAGTATCTTTTTATATGTGTTTTTAGCTACCCTGTAAATGCTCTGTAACATATCATAGCCAAAAAAAAAGACTTTTGGCTACGGTATTGTCAGAAAGGCTCCTCCTCCATTACAGACCCATGTCTGCACTTCCATTACAACACAAAAAGGTCCAGAATCTCAATTTAAAAGCTGACAATTATGATAAGACCAAGCTAAAAAGCCAAATTCAAAAGTAAATTGGGGGAGGTCCAGGCACACGTTCTCCTCTAATCATTCAGCAGCGGACTGGTGATAGTCTCTACCATGTACCGCAGGAGAAGGTGTATCAAACTGCCACAGCCAGACGTCAACAGATTGTGTCTGCTAAGGCCCTTTAGTTTCATTTCTTTAAAACTTCCAGAAAAGCTAGAGTCTTCATACTTCGAATCTCAACATACACAAGATTTCAGACGGATGAATACAGCATGAACAATGCTGATAATGGAGGAGCTATGCAGAAATTAGTATTTCTACTTTCTTCCCCCATTCAAAGCCATCTACGTATGCACACACGAGAAGAAAAATTGTAACGGTTCTTTGTCAAACCCTGCAGTGTCATACAGCAGCAGCAGGTCAGTCTTTAGAAGCTGGCTCCAACCTGACCAGCGACTGATCCGCTCCCTTCCAGCTGAGACATCAGGTCACAACAAACTTTATCCTGGTCATGCGGGTAACGACAGGGCTGGAGGGAATCCCTCTGAGAGGAAAGCAGACATACAAGGAGTAAGCTTCCTTCTGGGAAAACGGGGCAAATTAAGGTCATATTGAAAACAGGCAGGTGGTTCACAGGGTAAAAAGAGCACTAGATTAACATGTGGAATCCATGCAGTTTTATTTTGAAGCCGTGATGCTAAAGCTTTTGAGCAGAAGGCCCATATCAGGCTTCGGGCATGGTATCAATTTCCTGGACTGAGTAAACAGGCCAACAGCCTGTACATACGTACAACAGAGCGTCATCGGTCATCTAGTACAAGGGATGGTTAATTAGCTTAGTGGGGATACTGGGTTTGGGAGGAGGGGGGTGGGAGAATCTGTGACCTTCAGTCTAGCAACAGTATTTATAAGACACTTTTACACTCAAAAAAAAAAAATTGAAAACAAAACTAAAGTTATTGAAGCGGGTTTTTTTATTAGCATGCTAATAAAATGCTGAATTATTTGACATGAGAAATTACATATTCATAAAATCCACTACACAAGGCAATCCTGTCTCAATAAATTAGACACTAAGTTCAAACAGGGAGATAGGAGTGTGCTATTAGAAAAACAACGTACAATGAGCAATCAAGCAAAACAGAGATGAAACGCTCATGAAAAAACTAGGATGGCAGTGATTCCTTTCATATAAAGACCCAACTGATAGAATTATACAATAGGTGTTTTCCTTAAAAAAACAAATACAGATTGCAAACTCCTGAGAGGAGAGTGAGTGTTAGGCTTATGCTAGATTCTTTCCAGACACATTTTTGGCTATTGTTGTAATCATATACCATGACTGGGACTGGGGGAACAGGATAGGACACGCAAAAGTACCTCTTTGACAACCAATATGTCTGTCTCAACCCAAAATCTGTGTATAATGCCAATACCTTCGTTTCATTTTTGTTTCTGTATGACACAAATATGCACCAAAACCGAGCAGTGGAAAGCAAAGAGCAACCTTTCCACCTGACCAAGGCCTAGGTTCAGAAAAATATGTCTTCATATGCGCAAGCCATGAACACACTATGATATCCTGCTGGTTGTGGGTATAACCACAAATAGCCAGGGCATTTGACTGAAGGATGTTATGACTATGCTATACACAATTTCTACAATACTAAGGATCCAACAAGGCACTGACACTAAACATTTCTTCTCTAGCTGAGAAAGCAAGGTGCTGTGTGGCAGCATTTTCAGGCTTTCCACTGACATCGTGCTAAGAAAGAGGTAATTGTCCCAAGGCAGATTTAAACTTATCACCAGCATGAGGGAATATCTTGTTTATAATTAGACTCATCAGTAAGGATTTCAGAATTTAGAGGACAAAAAAAAAAAAAAAAGAAAAATCAAACACAGACTAAACAAACCTATGCTAAGAAAATCTAAGCTTTTGCCTACTTCATAAATACCAGAAAAATTCTGCAGAAGATACTCCGTGTGAATGGGTGCTAGGGCAAATAACTCACAATTTGAAGTATCATGTTTCTTAAGCCTTTGATCCTTCAAACAGTAGTGAGCACAGGACCTCTCTCCATTAAGTCTGAAAACCTTAATACAAGAAGAGAGATTATGGCTTTCAGAGCAGTGGCTATATACTATTTTTTTGTCTGAATAGTGTTTTAACTAGAGTTCTGGGCCTGAAATTTTCAAAAACGGTGAACAAAAGGTCTTTGGCTGTCAGTTCACAGCAAGTGTGCTGCAAAGTGCACTAGATACCCTAACGCTGCCAAACAAGCTGTGCACTTCTGTGAGTTTTATTTTGTATGGAAACCAGCATCTCCCACAACTTTTCCCTTCCTATTATCACTTATTCATACTTTAAAACCGATGGCTTTGAAATATCCTCCAAGAAAAGCTTGAAAGAGAAGGTTTGAGTACTACAGCACAGGCCACCTAACAAATATCAGAGCCTAGAGAGCAAAAAACTTAACAGTCTGACTTTGAGGAACTAGGCACAGTATCAACCGCATAGGCACAGGAGCTCGTCCTGAAAGAGAAACCCAAAAATGCAGAGGACAAGGCAAGAAATATGACAGCGTTATCATCTTTTGATAAATCTAAATCCCTGAGAGATCCCTGAATTTACTCAGCTACTCAAAGAAGGCAAGTAAACCTCTGAAGACAGAAAATAAGCCTCTGAAAAAACAGAAAGGAAAAAGACAGGTAAGCAAGACACATTACAGAGAGGTGGCAAGCAGCTCAAGGTGAGACACCCAGGAAGCCTCACACCACAACTTGAGAAACCTAACAAAGAAAACTATCATGAAAGAATGTAATTCTGTTCATTGCATTTTTCATGGCATGTTTCATTTGTTCAGTTAAATTTCCAAATAAACATCTGCACCAGAACACTGAGAAGCCTCAAAACAAGACGCAAGGACCTTCTTGACTTTTCTTACCCCTCTCTGTGACCTACGGAATTTTATGTTTGCCTCTTTGCCTTGAAGTACAATTCTCTTCACAAGGTCTCTATCTATACCTAGATGCAAGAAAAGAATGGGTCTATTAACAGTTGACTCCATGAGAGCACCAGCTTCATACCTGCATCATGAATTTAAGTCTTACATTCTCCAAAAAGAACACTGCTTTAGTTTAACCTAAGCACCCAACTTCACATATAATGCAAAGACAGGGCTGCGCAGAAGTTTAGGCTACATAACCTTAATGTTTAATTCTTGCTTTAACAAATCTATGACACGAGTAAATTGTATTTTGTATATTGTATACTACACTGTTCAAATGTAATCTGGGGCATAATAGCCAAGTGAAGTATTAAAGAAAATTATTACAGGAATTAGCAGTCTGTCCTCCAGAAACAATCCCAAAGATGTAGGATGAGACTTTTCAACAAAAGAGCATCCCTGCTTTATTTGTGCTGCTTCAGTAAACACAGACATTGCTAAAGGACTGTGAAAATGAAAACTCCCACAACCTTACTCAAAAATCTGTGGCCAAAAAGCATCTCTGTGGATAAAGCTGAATAGTCTACAGATGTATTTTCTGTTACACAGAAGAGAAAGAAAAGCACTAAGCTGTTGAATCACATCCAAATCACATGCTTTCTGTCACGAACGCACCCTTACCAATGACTGAGCGATACAGACCGGTCGTTGCTAACTCCCAAAACTCCCAACACACCGTATTCTAATTTAGCAACACAGTGGACCCTTTCTGTGATTCACTATCTGCTACGAACAGGAGGAATCTTTCAACTACAAGAGTGGTTTCGTGGATGTGTCCGAGTATGTGCCCTACACAGGTACCTCATCCAGGCATGCACTTTTGCCAATCTTATTACTTTAAAGTATTGTTACTTTAGCATCATTGCTGTGTTTGATGGTTTACAGACATTAAGTCACACACCAAGAGTTCAGTCTCCAGAATCAACAAGAAAACAAGGAAATAAGGAGTCACGTAACAGTATTTATAACTTAGCCTTTCCTATTTCAGTCCCCACTTTTCCTGCAACTTTTTTAGTTTAACCTTTGCCTAGCCTAATCATCTTTAGTTGGGTGAATATTTGACTCATTTCCAACTGCATGATGATTTCTTTTAACATGACCCTGAACTTTGAACCTTTTATCCAGTGTCCGAGAAGTGCTCTACTAGCCTCAGTGATCCTAGAAGAAGTAAGAAAACAGGATTATTCCCATTATACTGCTGAGTAAAAGACAATTAAGGATCTCAAGGCAATACAGAAGCTCATGATAGAATTGAGAGAGTAGTTCAGGAGTTCTGACCCCCAGGTTGCTGCTGTAATCATCCACTAATGCACAACAAAAACAAAATCCAAATGTAACTGTTAACTTAGACTGACACAGGTTCATTTAAAAAATTAAAACAACATTTCATCAGAACATTCACCTACATGGGATTGCAGTTGCTTTTTAATACGTTGTATTTATACAGCCACAACCTCCTACAGCCTACTTCACCTTTCCAACAAGACTCCGATAGAGCAAACACCAAACAAGTAGAGGCAGAACTTCAAACACACTAGGAATTACGGGAATACCTGAGCTTATCTGACAGATAAGCAGGGCTCCCCTTACACCAATGATTCTGAAATCTGATCCAGAGGACATATGTGCTTATCTAAAAGGAAGGTCTGGAAAAGATGCCAAAATTCATTAGGATTTCTCAAACAAAGGTAAAACTCCAGATCATTAAAATTAAGTGAAAACAGGACAGAACCCTTTTCTAAAAACAGATCTTGCTGTGCAGCCAAGTATGCCTGCATGCAATTGTTATTTATTTTTAAGTTGGGCCAATTTTCCAGATAGATTTTTAGATCAGCTAACATAATGAGGTGCTTTAAAACAAAACAAAAAAACTCCAAGATTTCTTTCCTGACTACATTCGCTATAAAGATGCAGAAGAAACAAAGAAGCAATAACAAAACACAGTCTCACCCAGCATACCACAAAATTGCCAAATTGTAAATTGCAATGAAGGTAAAGACAATAACAATATCAGCATCCAGGAAAGAGGGTCACAATTCTTCACCAGCCTAATCAAGGACACAAACTCAAGGAAGTCATGTACTCTTTAGTACGTTCTCCAGTGCTTTCTCCATTCAACCTGCATCACCTCAGGCCTATTATCAATAGTGTTATCAGCCACACATGGAGAGGTGCGCTCAAAAATGTCATTTGGGGCAATCAAAATAGAAACAGAACTGAGCATTGTCAGCGTTTAAAGATCTTTCCTTCAATGCTTCCACAGTAGTCCTGCCAGTGAAGAAGGCAACAACCTAAACCCCTTAAGATACTCCAAGGGAGAAAAGTTATTCCAAGAGCTTGAGCAAGTGTTAGGCTCAGAAAGCAGAGAGATCTTAGTCTACACACCAACAAAACAAAGCAGAAGCAAACGTAAGTGAAAATAAATAGCCAGTTGCACATCAGCATGGACTCAGTCATCACCCACGGTATCTGTTAAAACTGTGACAATACAGCTGGAGGCAAATCAATATGATCCAAATCCTCACAACACATCCATCTTGATATATCTTCCTTAACCAAAAACGGACAACTAGTAGCAGATCTACTCCTGGAGACGCTATAAAAATCTTATTATCATTTCCCATGCAAAGGTCATTTGTTTTATGAGAGTTCTCATTCTCTGCCCGACATAAAGCAAATGCCGGTCATTTCTTGGTTTTTACTCACATCCTTGGATGACACGGAAGGCTATAAATTCAAACCTAAACAAGGGAACAAAATTTTCCCAGTATTTCTGGAGTTTCAATGCGCAACACTATTTTAAAACCAGCAAGAGCTTATTCTGGTATGACAATGCTAGACAATTAAATCACAAATATTTTCTCTCCAAATCAACTAGAAGCTTCCTCACACCAGAATTATTTAAATCAAACTCCAATGGGGGAAATGGAAGACTGAATTAAGTAACTACCCAACCTTTGGAATATAACCTCCCTATGACAGCGACAAAAGACTTTACTGCTGCATCTTGTGAGAACAGGACACTATCTTTTATGAAATCTTTCAGCATTACTGGTCATTTTTAGCCCAGAACAACCACTATTCAGGTCATCTGCTCTCAGTATTAATGACAATTGCAAAATGCACCAACACAGTACTGAAAATGAAATTGTATTGTAAGAATTTTCCATTCTCTCAAGCTACAAGATCATTCTCTAATCAGTGGTTTCTCATTTACATCCTTGGAAGAAAGAGCAATTTCCAATTCATTAATTAATAAAAAGTAGCACTTAACCTTCTGGAAATACAAGGGAGGGGCTAATAATATACAGGCATACTCCTAGCAGTAGTACTGAGCTCAAATTATACCTTTCTATACAGTATACTTTCCTCAGTCTTAGTACAGGTCCAGTGTACAGAGTTCCAAATTAAAAAATTCTCTTTGCAACACTGGGAAATAACATATATTGGACTTAATATGTGTTCCACAGGGTTCTTCTACTGGTATAAAGGAAGACAGAATGTCTCCTCAGTGGGCTAGCAAAATCTGGAAGGAATCTGCCTCTGGAAGGTCTGTAACTCAGAGGAAGAGGACTTAATCACTTAATCCTTTGATTTGTATTTGCTTTTAATAGAACCTTGTGCCACACCAAAGTTTTTGTTGCTGAGAGACTAATTCTTGCTCACAGTGATCTATTACGATTCCTACTAGGGTTTGCTATAAGTGTCTTTAGAAGACCCATGTCCCTTCTCCCATCCCTCTAATCTTTTTTTTTTTTTTTTTCCTTTTTGGTATCTTCATCTCACTTTGGAAAAACAGCAAATGGTTCCAAATCACATACTTGTAACATGAGCTGTTTTAATTTTACCCCTTGATCAGTCATGCAAGATAGCAGAATTTCACTGCATGGCTTCCCATGTCATTATAAGACTCAAATGCTTTTATTTAAATCTCTTGCCTAGAATTCAACCACCTTCATTAGTTTATCTAATTAAATTCATAAAGAGTTACTGGACAATGGGAGATGTAGCCCCATTTTCTGTTCTCATAAATTAAATATATATATATAATGCCATAAAGGACCCCTTGCCTTAGGCATCAAACATCTTTAAAAATCTGCTAACAAACTCTAACACTCAAGAGAAGGGAGGAGGAACCCAAGCCAGGGACAAGTCCATATCAAACTGGAAAAGTCCTCAGCAGTTTGCAGAGCAATCCAAGTCTGGAAAGACAAATCATTTGATTTATATCACTGTTTCTTTACGATTAAGTGAAAGTTCAAGTATTGACCATAGGAAAGAGCCGTTTCTTTCAGAAACATACTGTTCTGTTTCCAAATTATTCAGGAATGTCTTACCTTTTTTTTGGATGACCATATGATAAATATGGGTATAACACCTGTCCTCTGTTACTCAACTACAGAAACTTTACACCAAAATCTCAATCAAAACTTTCTTCATTCTTCTAAACAATCACAAACTTGGTGATTACTTTTCAAAAGCGAGTTTTTTATGCTCACAATGTTTCTACAGATACAATTCATATACAGATATGAAGACCATAGTCTTTACAAAAAGATACACTGCTAAGAGTTCCATGTTAAGAGAAATGCAAAGTATAAACAAACTGGACATTACAGAAAGTGAGCAGATTTTATTAAAAGGGTTTTTTTATATTTCTCAGTAAATAAAAGAAAAATCTGCACACAAGGCTTAATATTCTCCATGTACAGATCAAGCACTCAACTTTATCCATAAAAGTTTCATATCGAGTTTTACAAATTAAAAGCAACAGGGTTTTACACCCTGCAAAATGAAAGGAGTGGAGGATTGTAACTCTTAAGCTGGCATCAGCCTAACTGAAAACAGACACTTAAATTTCCATCATTCTTGTGTCATAGGATGCTGCGGATGCTAGAGCTATCAATGGCTCAAAAAGAGATTGCATAAATTCACTACAACTATTAAAAATCAAATTATTAAATACCATAAATATCATCTGCCCAGAGACGCCTAGACTGCATCCTGCCAGAAGCCAGTGATACTTCCCTTCAGACACTCGGCTATTTGCACGCCCTGCAATACTCTTCCCTAGGCATCTGCTATCACTCACTCTTAAAAGCAAGATACTGATGTAGAAACCCCTTTGGTCTGAGCTGATATACCGTTCTTAGGTCTGTATTTTGTGCCTGGGAAAAAGGAAGGTAAAATATCTAAACTGCTCAATTCCCTCATTTCCAAACACTATGTAGGGCACTTGTATGGCAGCCAAGATATTTATATAGGAACAGTTCTTAATATACTTACATCACTCATGAGAGTTGGGGAAGACACCGCAAATATATAACTCTTCCTCTTTCTCCCTTAGCTGAATTCACTCCCCCTTTCAAGTTTTACTTAACACTTAAAATAGCTTTATGAGTAACATTTTTGATATTTTTATACAACATTGACTATTATCCAGAGTCTGTATTATCTGCAAGACAGGATTTCTGTTAGTCAATCTCCCTTTTGTGTATTTTATTCAGATTTTAGACAGGTAGATCTTTGGGGTTGTGTTTTATGTTTTAGTTACTTACAACTGAATGGATTTCCTGGAAGTCATTCCACCGTGCCATTAGAAAAGGGAGATCGGTTCTTTATCAAGCATGGGCAGCAATAACATTGCCAGTAATGCCTGGATGCCCAACAGACCAGGGTTCCCACTGTACTAGATACTGCACCCAAAAAAGAATAAAAGTCAGAGCGCTCTCTGCCTCTCACAATTTAAGAATTTTGTTACCTACGGTCTTTCTGCAACTAAAGAGCCTCCTGCGGACTGTGATCCATCACAATCACAGCAGGCAGCCAACCTTCACTTTTTGCAGTAACTTTATTTGCTACTTATCTTCAAAAACACTGCTCTTCCACCGTATTCTTAATATACACGCACAAAGATTCTTTTCTTTCATATTCTGTCCAACATTTATGGCTCCTTTCTATGTTTTTCATCTGCTTAAAGGGTGCCAGGTACCATCAGTAAAGTATTTGCAGTAATTTCCTTTAAATGGCTATGTGAATGGGTTTGGCCTTCTTCCAAATTTTACTTCCCAATTATTATTCAAACTACTGAAGCAAGAGATATCTAAGATTTTATTTAGAAATCAGTTTAGCTGCAAAATATTTGCTTCAACAAATATTTAATGAGAACAATGTCTTCAAAGGAGAGGAATCTATTCCATCACACTTACAAAGCAGAGGAAGAACTGATAGGATGGATTGATATTAGTACTGAGAAATGCTCGATCTTTATATTCTAACAGGAGAGTTAATCTTCGCAAAGAGTACTCTGCACTAGACAAGGATGTTGGAGATTGTTCAAACCCCGGCTACTAGGAAAGTGTACGACTACCAGCTGGGTCTGCTAGCTCTGAAACTATGCAGAAGGCAACAATCACAAACGGATCAGGACCTCCACACTACACCAACAGCCCAGCTTTCCAGCGGGAGGTTCTCCAGACAAGCTTTGATATATTATAGCTATCAAGGATACGATGTGCAGCTGAATCATAGCAGGGTCTTTCAGGGGTATAAGCACGAAGTGAAAACTATTATCATAGACCATTTAAAAGATACTGAAGTTTTAAATGTTGTAAAATGATGTAAACAAAGGCATTAGTTAAAAATAAGACAACATAGAAATAACAGATTAAATACTAAAGCATGGATCAAAACAAAGCGGCACACAAAAACAACGAACACAGGAGCAGGCAGAAGAACTTCTTCTTGAAACTGGACCTCTCCGAATATTTCCTCTTGGACCTTTTTTCCAAATAATCTGAATCCACACAAATCTAACTGAAGTCTAGACGCTAGCCTGCCAACAAACAGGCATTGTTTCTACAGAGAGTCAACTGAAATCACTGACTCCACCTGTAAGACTGCCGGCAAACATTTCATTAGAGTAGGTAAGCCTTTGTCCCCTTTAATAAAAGGTTTACAACTTCGATCCAAGCTATACGAGCTCATGTTTCTGGACAGCATTACACTATCTGGGAATACAGTTCCCATACTATTTAGTGCATAATATACCATACAGTTCCCAAATTATAGTCCTTCCATTATCAAATCTTTCATACATTTCCTAAGTTGTATTTTATCCCCTAATGACAATGCTTTAATGTATTGTCTTGAATTAAAAAACAAATAAATGGCTTTCTGTCTTACTTTGGAAAATATCAACCCAGTAGAAGACCTCAAGTCCTAAACTAAACTATTAAAATGCACCAATAATATAATTAGCGATAATCACCTGCACACCCCAACTGACAGAGGTAGTTGGAAAACAATTTAAGGGTGTGCACTTCACACCTCTAGTATCAGAAGTTTGTTCTGCTACCAGATGCGTTACAAAAATGCGACACTGAAGACGACTGGAACTGGTGGTTCCAGTCAAAAAAATGAAATGCAAGATTCCATACCATTTTTACCAGCTCTGCAAGGTGGAAATGAAGGAAAGTCAAGAAGATACGAGGACGCTGGCCATGTAACTCACTCACACAGACACACACACCCATTTTTTTTTTCCTGGTAAATATCAAAAGACATCTGTACAAACTCTCTAAGCAGCGAAGCTCCTTGGTAAGTGACCTAGGGACACGCACCATTACTACTTCGATCACCTTAGCAGAAACTGTCCCAAATCATTCTCTAACTCACCAGTGAATCTGGTTAAGCCTTCAGCAAGGTCTCTTCTGACATTAAGAAGAGAAGTCTGCTCTACTTAAAGCACAGGCTTAGCTTCTAACCTTGGTACGGAAGGTACAGTATGAAACGACCTCTGGCATCGTTAAACAAAATTAAAATGCTATAACAGGAAACTGTACAAAACAAAAAGCTGAGCTTGTAGGTCTTTTGTTGTAAAAAAAAAAAAGAATTAAATAAAAAATCTGATTTTATTGTTAGACTTTCTTATAGAGTTTCTTACAGTGATCACAGGCAGACAATGATCTCTTTATGAGCACTAAGTAAGATGAAAATAATTACCCTTAGATAAGAAGAGAATAATTACACTGAATTCTTTTGCAAGGTACTTTGAGACCAACTAATGAAAAGTACTGCTAAAAGCTGTATATTATAAGTATGCTTAACAATTACATAAAACAAGTACAACTTTTTCTAGAGGCTAGTTATAAACAAAACCAATTTTATTTGAAAGTTCAGGTGAACTAATCATTTTTTGTGATAAAAATGATTCAGTGAGCTAAGGAAACATGCAGTGCAACAGCTTTATTGGTGTACACTTACAATAGACCGTTTAAATCTATTCATCAGCTCACTGAAGAAAATAGATTGAATACTTTAAACTGTCCATTATGAGCTCAATATAGTTCAAACTGAGTAGGGTTTTTATAGAATAGTGAAGTACATTAGGGGGTTTAAAATAAACATCTGTTGACTGAGTGAGGACAAATTCCAGCCTGTTGTTAGAAGCAGTGATGTACTAAAAAAAAAAAATTTTACATGAAAGTCATTCACAACAGTTATAGTTGTCAGTTTTTCTAAGTGATTTTTAATCTTATAAATATCTATCTCTATATACATACACAAACACACCAACCCACTACCTCCTTTCAGCCCCCAAGAAACCGATAATGACCTTCTTATAAAATTCCACTGGGGGTGTGGAGGAATATGCAGGTTTTTGAAATAGCTCTACTTCGCCTGACATTCACATTGCCTGTGAAAAATGAGGCCCACTCGTGCAAATGTTCCTTATAAGAGCAATCAGGTTAGGAGCTCCTGGCATGAAGCTGTTTCTTGAATGAGGATTGCAGGATCAAGCTGATCGCTCGCATCCCTCGGGATCACTGTGATTTTGCTATTATGGAAAAATCTATGATGGTATTATTGAGATAATTTTCCCAGAAGTCGTGATGTAATGAGAAATCTGTTCTACTAATAAACCTCTTCTTTTTATACAACTCTTTCAAGCTTAAACAGAAATAGTTAAATGTTGGTAGTTGATATTCATACAACCATCTTCAAAGCTGTCAATATTGTATTACGGTAAAACACTCGGTTTTTTGATCAAGTTCTTACTATACTGCATTTTATTAATCAGTTATTTTAGGCTTTGAGACTTAAATTTCACAAATTATTTGTAAAAACAGACATTAAGAAACAATTTTATTATTCACAGCTCCCATACGTGTAGAAAATATCTGCTGCAAATACCCCTTACCTATTTAAAACACAGTATGTTGCTCAGGAATCAGTAATCCTTGGGCAGGCAAATTTCATCCCGGCAAAATGAAATTATCTATGACAATAATATGAGTGCAATTACATTTTTTTAAAGAAGGCAAAGAAAAAACTTTTCTATTAAGAGGCCTTTATCTCATTCTTTGTCGAAAACATGTATATCTAAGCCATGGAAGAAAAAGGGCTCTTCAATACTAAAACATCACATTCGACTCGGGAAGTCCCTTAACCTCAAACTGCTGGAGGCCTGGCTGCTTTCCCAAAGCGTCACAGCACGCTCACCCTCTTGTTACGGTGTTTCCTAAGCATCTGCTATGTGCCACTTGCAGAAACTGGAATTTAAACCAGACGGACCTTTGATCTCCCCCCATCCAGCTGTTTTAACGGTATGTTTGAAGTCAAATTTAAGTATGGAATAGGTAATTGATTCCTGCACTTTTTCGGCAACCTTTAGGAAGCCAAGGTGCTAGAACATGTTTATTGAGAGGCAAGACGTGAAGACGCAACACAAAAGGATGCGAAGGAGTTGCACTCGACAGGCGAATTTTACCGTAGCGCAGGGCAAATTTTCTAACCGCCTGCTCCCCCCGCCCTGGGAAAGGCGGGGGTGAGGGGGGAACGTAGAAAAAAAGCAAATAAAAAATAATTTAAAAAATCGCAGTGCTACAGGCAGTGCGCGGAGTCACAGGTGATGCCGGAGCCAGCGGCACC